>NW_017671802.1:19374-30924 GCF_001879085.1 Nicotiana attenuata
CAATCGAACTAAGGATGGTCAGATGTGGGTTGGTGGAAGTAATGAGACTTGGTATCTGCAAGCGTAATGGAGTTTTCTTCTATGTTGGGGTGCTAATTGAACATACTAAGTTTGTCGGTGTTACGATCTGCTACAATTTGCCTTTGAGGCAAGATATTGTGAAGTAGTATTGGAGATACAACTGTCAGATATTATAGAGTGCGGTGGTTCAGGATTGGATCGGTATTTTTAATGTTGGCGGTTCGAGAAGGATGAGTTTAAAGTTAGTAGCGATTTGTGGATTCGAGTACTATGAAGATAGATTTTATTAAGGCAACAACCGAGCAGCAAAAGATGAGAAATGCGTGCGGGAAGTGTCAGGCGGAGTTTTAAACTTCTAAAAGGCCAGGTGTATGAAGCAAAGGTCAGGTAGCTGTTTAAAGAAGTGAGTTTGCCCAAAGTGGGAGAGCGGCGGATGCTGCATATGGGCTTGGTGGTAGGATGGTTATGCACCTTAACGAAAGTCTGGAGTGATTTGGGGATTATAATGGCTGGCGATTGAAGCCTACTGATTAATTAGAAGTATGGGCTATTATGCGGCAGGAGATTTGATATAACGGAAAGGAGCTGCTTAAATGAAGAAGGATGCAGCATAACTTTGAATTTGGAAGGACGTTGCCGCGCATTTAAATGATGTCCACGAGGGGCAAATGGACCTGTGCAGCGGGAAAGTGAGCTCAGACTCAGGATGGGGTATTGATGTTGTAATGATTGTACCCCGTGTAGCAGCGTTGGGAGATGTCGGGAGTGATTTCTACGGGTAGTTCATCCCTGTGAGCAGGTTAGTGATCGCGTGGTTGGCGAGCTTCTGCGAAGCATTCTATTGGTTATATAGCGAAGGGATCGGTCGTGCGAAATGTTGTTGATGATTCTGAGTATGAAAAGGGGGGTTTTGACAGTGAGATGTCGAGCATGTTGGCAGTGGATTGCGCAAGGATTATGTCAATAGGAGATTAAGAATCCTGGTAAATTCCAGAGTTGTGTAATAGTGGCTTCGAGCTAAGTGGGAGAGTCCCACCGCCTATGATGGGGTTGCATGGTTAATTACTTGCGAGGTTTCTGGTGATTAGCATATTGATGGGTTATTTCAGCTACGGGAAAGGAACATAAGTGGTAATTAGAGCTAATGAATTGTCGCAATGCATGTTATGGTTGGCCTTATTGGCTCATGTTCAGACTTGGGGAAAGATTCAGGATTTATGCCTTGTATAAATGCAGGTTTCAAAGGAAGTAATTCCGCCGGGTGCCTCGTCGAGAGGGTAGTCATGTGTTGTAAGATTTATAGAGTTGACTATATTCGGGACCAAGTCAGAGCGGGTGGCTCTCAGTAACGGTCCTAATGGATTCAAAAGAGGTAAAGTATGGTGCCTAATGATTTCGAGCTTATAAGTACTGCTAAGAATCAAGCTTTGCAGCAGCTTATAAGTGGAGGCTCAGAATGTTCTATGATGTTTTGACTTGCAGTATAGCACTTGAGAGAAAGATGAGGAAGGACTTCGGATTCATAGAAGGATTAGCAGAATGGGCATATCAGTTGAGGGTACGAATATGCGCGCAAGAAAGTATGAAGTTGTTCGCGGGATTCGGGACAGCATAGTCTCGTGATTCGAGGTCACTCGAGATGGGTGCAGATGGAGTATGTGATATGTTGGATGGAGTTAGTATTATCTCTTAGGCAATCAAGTATAAACTGGAAGAAGGTAGATTGATTAGCCATAGTTGAATTTGGCATATTGGTGTTAGTGATCAGTTCCTTCAGCGTGATCGAGTTATGCAAGTGATTTGTGATGGTACGTATCAGGCTTGTCAGCCGCCGCAATTGATGTTATTCAGAAGCATTCTACTGTTATGGCTTGTTATGTGGAAGCAGAATTTCCGGAAGGGCAATGGCGGCTTAGGCCACTACTTGGAGATTTGCATATTCTACGATTATGGGAATTCACCTGTGTGATACTATGGATCTCCTAAAGTGAGTCAAGAGAAAAGCTTTTATATGATGAAGTGTTAACCTATTAGTGGTTCCGAAGCTATGATGAAAAATGAGTTCTATCGAATTCTGGCGTGTTGAGTGCAGTGAGTGGTATGGAATTTACAGTGAAGATCAAGGTAGCAGCTCGGTGTGGACAAGGATATCACGAGCTCAGATGAGCAGGAAAGGAGTTCTGATGTTTAAGGTAAGTTGGTATTGCCTTCAGCGTCACCTGAGATTGGTGTTTTGTAAAAAAAAAAAAGGGCTTGTGTCATGGTTAATGATTCTTGATCGCTTTTCAGTGTTAGTGCGGCCGGTGGTTTGGATGTGTGGACCTGTTATGTGTTTCGGAAGGTTGTGGGAGCGAGGCCCACAGGAAGATCGTATAAGTGTGGCATGTAGTCACTTGATTGATTGAAGCAATTAAACCAAGTATGAAGATTTGTGATGATATCGATAAGTTGAGGATATATGCCTGGAGGGCACTCCGTTACTGAGTTGTGGGCTGTGGATGAGTACTCCGGTTATGATGGTTGTCCTTGTGTGTTATGAGAAGAGGGAAATTAGTATGGACCTTTGAAAGGTTATTGGCTTAGTTTGATATGATCAGGATCGACTTGAGGTCAGTGGATGGGTTCAAATATGAATTTGGGCTCTATGTCAGGTCAGTTGTGTTCATTTCAGTTATGTGCTCCTTATGGAGTAGTCAGGGTGTTATTTCGTTGCCAAATATTTCATGTAATGATGCATTGCGCCGTGTGAGTTGGGAGACGGCTTGGGAAATTGCTTATGTGTTGAGGATCCGCGTAGAGATGATGTTATATGAGCAGGATGCTTTTGAGATTTCAAATCGTATATCGCACCTCAGTCGTGCTTGAGTTTTGTGGCTTCTAACGCTATATGTCTCCCCAGGGATGGAATTATGCACTTAGTGTGCTTGTGACCGATATTCGGTATATTAATGAAATGAGCAATCTAGCTCGGTGCGTATCTCCTTATGCGAGTTTTATGGGTGGATCGGGTGGCACGCTGCCATGGTTATATTGTTCGGATCGGGTTGCGCGCCACAACAGTGTGAAGCTGAGTACAGATCCCCGTATCTGTTTTTATGTGTTTTGTTTCCTATTTTATGAGGAAAGCTTATATTAGCTGTGTGCCCGCGTCGCATGTATGATTTGCGAGCGGGGTGTTTGTCAATTAAGTCCACTGCGTCGCATGTATGATTCGCGAGCGGTGTAGTTGAGTTTCCTTCTCAAAGTTTGCTTTCCTTTATATCGCGTTCGTTATGGTAGCCTATTTGCATATTGTAGCATCATATGGGACTTTTGGTCATGTCGGGGTGGCTTATTGCCTGAGCAGTTCGTACTGGGTGAGACGTGGTCATTGGATTTAGGATCAGTGCAATCTGACTATACAAGTACATTAAGGAGCTAAGACCATTATTTGGTTCAGAATGAGGTGATGGTTATTGTCAGGTGTATTGACCCAAATGATTGGTTGATTCGGCAGTTGATTATGAATTTTTGCACATCTCTTCCGTTGTGGCGGTATTGTAAGAGTTAGAGTAAGACCTGTGTATGTCATGGGGTGCAATGGGAACATCAGATTCGGGGAATTTCGACTAAGTTGATCAGAAAATGTTATTGTGGTCCGGTGAGTAAGATGATGCAAGGTGTGAATTCAGCAAAGTTATACAGTCATGTTTGGGTACAGCGTGTAGTGATTGATACGGTGTTCGTATGTTGGAAACAGGCCTGACAGAGAATTCCGGATGTTGGAATTAGGCTCCAAGGCCTATCTGCTTGAATGAAATGGAATATCTTTGGAACTGATCGAGCTAATGTATTCAACTGAGTGGTGGCAGCACGGGAAGGTGCATGAGAAGTTAACCGGTGATTTCAGACTACTTCAGTGTAGTTCTCAGCACGTTCGAGGACGAACGTATGTTTAAGTGGGAGAGAATGTAACGACCCGACCGATCGTTTTGAGCTCTAGCACTCCGTTCAGCTGCCTGAGGCCGTGAGCAGCTTCATTTCAGGTATTATGACTTGTGTGCGTGGTCGGAATTGAATTTTGGGAAGTCCAGAGTTGAATTGGCAGGAGAATTCTCATTTCGGAAGCTTAAAGTTGAAAGAATGAACTAGGATTGGAATTTTAAGTAAACGACCTCGGAATTGGGATCTGAAGGTTCCAGCAGGTTCATATGATGATTTCGGACTTGGGCGCATGCCCGGTTCGGGTTTTGGATAACCCGGGAGCGTTTTGGCGCCTATTGTGGAAGTTAGCATTTTTGAAGAATTTCATAAGTTTGGCTTGAAGTGCATTTCAGTGCTATCGATGTCAGTTTGGGATTCCGAGTCTGTGAATAGCTCCGTATGGTGATTCTGGAGTTGGAAGCGCGATTGGAAGTGAATTCGGAGGTCCGTAGGTCATTTTGGAGCCATTTGGCTAAAGATAGAAATTTGAAGGTTTTTGAGAAGTTTGACCGGAAGTGGACTTTTTTATATCGGGGTCGGAATCCAATTCCAGAAGTTGCAGTAGGTCTGTAATGTCGAATATGACTCGTGTGCAAAATTTGAGGTCAATCGGATGTGATTTGATAGGTTTAAGCATCGAAAGTAGAAGTTGGAAGTTCTAAAGTTCATAAAGCTTGGATTGGGGGTTGATTCATGATTTTGGCGTTGTTTGATGTGATTTGAGGCCTCAAGCAAGTCCGTAATGTGTTTTAGGATTGGATGGTATGTTTGGTTGGGGTCCCGGGTGCCTCGGGTGGATTCCGGGTGATTAACGGATCGAAATTTGGAATTTTGGACAGCTGAAGGATCTGGTTGCTGGTGTTTCCGCTTCTGCTGTGGGTTAGCCGCAGAAGCGGCCCGCAGAAGCGGCCCGCAGAAGCGGAAAGGGAGCCGCAGAAGCGGATAGTTGGTAAAGGCTCGAGGACCGCAGATGCGGTCAAGATTCCGCAGAAGCGGGATCGCATCTGCGGAAGGATAGTCGCAGAAGCGGAAAAGGGGCAGCTGGAGAGGACCGCAGATGCGGTCATTGTTCCGCAGAAGCGGGACCGCATTGCGGATGGTGTGCCGCAGAAGCAAGAAAGGGAGGCCTGATGGGTAACCGCAGAAGCGGTATCTGGACCGCACATACGGAACCGCAGAAGCAGTCGTTGGACCGCAGGTGCGAAAAATGCTGGGGGCAAAATGGTTGTTTAAAATCGGGATTTTTGCCATTTCTTCTCATATTTCCTTGGCTTGGGCGATTTTTGGGAGAGCTTCAAGTGGGATTTTCGTCATCTATGTTAAGGTAAGTTACTCCTACTCATTTTCAAGTTAAATACAAGATTATATCATGGAATTAGACATGAAAATTGCGGGAAAATTGGGATTTTTGGAAGAAAAACTAGAAACTTGATAAATTGGATTTTACCACGAATTTGAGCATGGAATTAGGAGTAAATTATATATTTGAGCTAGTGGAGCTATTGGTAGAGTATATCTTCGAAAAATTTCGGATTCCGGGCACGTGGGCCCGAGGGCGTTTTGGTCAACTTTTCGATCGGAGTTAGGCATTGCTATGAATTAGATTGTAACGAATATTTGAGCATATATTAATGGATTTGCGTAACCGTTGGCTAGTTTTGGAGCATGGTGCATCAATTAGAGTCTTCGGAAGGGCGTGGAATGCCGGTTATGGATCTTCGGAGCGAGGTGAGTCTTCTTTCTAACCTTGTAAGAGGGAATTGTCCCCATAGGTGAAATAATTGATTATGTGCTACTATTTGCGGGGGCTACGTACGCACGAGGTGACGAGAGTCCGTGCATAGCTACTATTATGCCTTTGTCCGGGTAGCTAGGGCCCAAAAGCATGTTATACTTGGATTATTTATGAACCTATTGATAGCTTGAATCGCTTAAACCACCTTGGATTAGTAAATGAATTTAAAAGGAGATAAAACATCTTTTTTTTTTCCTGAATTATTAAAAAGAGAAATTATTTTATTTGGATAAATATTCCCGATAAGTTCTTAACTGACTGATTGAGCATGTATCTCTATGTGTACCTGCGTCGCATGCATGATTCGCGAGCAGGGTATGTGTTTATTTATAGAACGGGCCGAACGCCTCGGCACATTAAATAGATTCATCTATAGGACCGTCGTCGACCCTCGGCAAGTGCACAGTTTATTTCTGTTATATCGGGTCGTCGCCTCGGTGTGATTTGCACATGTTATATTGTTGCTTGAAAATTTTAAATGTGAAATGTGCCCTTAGTGGCTTGATATAAATTGATAAGATAATAATGAGTAAACATTGAAAATCCTTGATTATTTGTTGAAGGTGTTTACCTGTTTTCTGGCTTCGTGAATTAGGACTGCTATATAAATCCATGATTTCCTCACATTTTCAGTATATTGTCAAATGACCTCTAGTAATTGTTGAAGTTGACCATCTCGTCTCTACTTCTTCGAGATTAGACGGGATACTCATTGAGTACACGTTGTTTACGTACTCATACTACACTTCTGTGCATTTTTGTTGCACAGGTATATTTATCTCTAGCAGCCCACTGGGCATAGCAGTACGGATGATTCGGGGACTAGGTGAGTTGCATTATTCGAGGCGGCCCGCAGCTAGTAAAGTCCCTTCCAGTAAATTGTATTTTCTTTCTGTCCACTGTATTCCGGACGGATGTTGTATTGTATTTTATTTCCTCATCAGTAGATACTCATGCACTTGTGACACCGGGTTCTGGGATGGTTTTGAAATATTTTGTATTGATTGCTAGTATTTAATTCGAATTGAAGCAATTATCTTTTACTTATGGAATTCAAAGGAAAATCTTGGTTTTCAAAATTTTTTAAATTGGAGTTTAATTAAGTATTTGGTTGGCTTGCCTGACAGCGGTGTCCGGCGCCATCACGACCCTTAGTGGATTTTGGGTCGTGGCACATAGAGAGCTCGGATTTTGGCAATTTTTCGAAGGTTTTTCAAGAATTTCATCGGGGTAAGTGATTCTAACTCAGATTTGGCTAGATTACATGAATCTATCATTGAATTCATCATTTGATTCGTGATTTGGGGTGAAAATTTGGAGAAAAATTTTAGAAACTTCTAAAATGAATTTTTGAGATCCGAAGAACAATCCGATGTCGGAATTTGATTAAATTGGTATGGTTGAAATCGTATTGGAATGGGTGTTCGGATTTCATAAAAATCAAGTCGGGTTCCGAGAGGCGGGTCCCGCGTTGACTTTTGGTTGACTTTTTAATGTGAATTTTTAAGTCAATGTTTTATTATCCGGAATTGTTTCCGATGTATTTTAATAAAGTTATACAATTAATTTGGATAGATTTGAGCCTCTCGGAGGTCAATTCAAGAAAGAAGGCTATTTTGGAATATCGGCCTAACTTCTAAAAGGTAAGTGGTTGGTCTAACCTTAGCTTGAGGGATTAGGAGTTGTGTCATAATTGTTATGTGTTATTTGTCGAGTACGACGTATAGGCATGGTGACGAGTATCTATACGTTGGTGTCAAGCATGCCCGTGAGTCTTATACTTTGATTAATGTGACTCCTATTTGACTTAACTGAAGAGTTTTGCCTCTCCTATTGTTATGTTATATTTTCATAACTACTTGACTAGTGTTGATTTCCTTATCATTGACTTGTATATTGTGGGATCGTTGTTACGTGTTAATTTTTCCGTTATTGAACTGTTTCCTTTATGCCAGTATTCTTTTCTGTGGTTATTCCTTTGAGATGGTTCTACCATTTTCTCGTGATTTACAGCCTCTGAGTTGATTTACTTGTCTTACCTTGTATTATTGTCATTTGTTGTTGTTATATGTATTATGATGATATTTGATCCTTCGGTTGTGATGTAAGTTGATTCTGTTGGTTGCGTTGTGTATTTATTTTGGGACTACGGGTTAGATTCCCGGGAGATCCCCCTGCATATTTACTTTGGGACTACGGGTTAGATTCCCGGGAGATCCTCCTGCATATTTACTTTGGAACTACGGGTTAGATTCCTGGGAGATCCCCCTGCACATTTACTTTGGGACTACGGGTTAGATTCCCGGGAGATCCCCCTGCACAGTTATATGGAACTACGGGAATGCACCCGGTAGATTCCCCCAGTACTGGGTATTTACATTTGGAACTACGGATCGGGATTCCGGTAGATCCCCGCGCATTATGAGTTGGACTACGGGACTGCACCCGGGAGATCCACTGGAGATTTATATTTGGGGACTACAGGACGGTATCCTGGGAGATCCCCGGTTGTTATCTCTGTGTTGAGCTGTACTCATTCCGTGATTATTTTATCTCCGTTGTAATAGTTGTTATCAATTCAAGTGTTTTTAATGGTTTAGATTCCTTTACGGCTGTGATCCTTCGTGTGGGAATCCATAGTGTTGACAATACCTCGCCCTATTTGTTTTATATATATTCAATACTTCAAATTTCAACAATTGTTACATTTTAACTCAATTGATTTCTCAGCTAAATTTTCCTTAAACCGTTTGTGGTTGTACTTTACTTAAAAAGGAATTTCTTCTATGTTTTGATTTATTGATTTCTCGTATTAAAGGTAATAATTCATTCGATATTGTACTTTGATTTAAAGGGGTATTTTCTTTATCAAATGATTTCTAAAAATAACTTCATCTTTTCTTGTTGATTTCCTATTTGGGTTGGGAGTTGTACTCTACTTTATGTTAAGTGAATGAGGTTCCTTGAACATTCTTAATTGTATTAGATTATGGAACCTATGAACTGATTAATATGAGGTTATTGTTGTGCAATATGAGACAGAAATATGTGGGCATGAGGTGCCGTGAAAATATGAAAGTGGGCTGAGACCTATATTATTTATGATTATGAAATGAGGCGTCACAAGGTGACCTTTCCTCGAAAGAATTATATTCGAAAGATGCTTACTTGGAAGATACTTATTTGAAGGAAATATATTTATTGAAAAGCATATTATCTTAGAGATTATTACTTGAAGGATTTATAGGTGAAATATTTATATTTGAACAACTCGATTAATTGATTGCACTTGTATTTATTATTTGTTGAGAAATATTTATGGTGTTCTTGTTGCCTGCTATTCATATCACTGGTTGATGATTGTTCGCCATCATTGTTATCTGCTTCCTATTATTTTTGTATGCTATATTGTACAGGTTTATTTGGTAATCTGGTCCTAGCCTCGTCACTACTTCGCCGAGGTTAGGCTAGGCACTTACCAGTACATGGGGTCGGTTGTGCTGATACTACACTTCTGTACATTTCGTGTACAGATCCAGGTTTTTGGTCGATAGTAGCTGTTCGTTGCGGTGGAGACTCAAGGTAAACCTGCTGCAGCGTTCGCGGTCCTCGGAGTCACCTTCAATTATACTTATTTCCATATGTTCCTTTTGTTCGGAACAGTGATGTATTTATTTGTATAACTACTCTTAGAAAAGCTTATGACTTGTACTACCGGTTTTGGAAATTGTAAATTGTTTAGAGAAATTTCATTTGAAGTTAATAAATATCAATGTTATTTCAGTAAAATGTTAGGCTTACCTAGTTTAGAGACTAGGTGCCATCACGACTCCTTCGGAGGGATTTTTTGGTCGTGAGACGTTAGGTATACGAATGTTTAGCGGCAATAAAAATAGCTACTAAAGAAGTATAGTTGGCTGTTTTGGATTGAATTTAGTAGCCATTATAATTGCCGCAAATAATTGCCACTAAAGATAATAATTTTTAGCGGCAATAAACCATACCTTTTACCAGCTTTTGCAATAAATGCCGCTAAAGCCTTTGCCGACCCCAGCATCAGCGGCAAAAGACTAATGGCTGGTAAAAGATATAGCGGCTATAGTTATTGCCGCTAAAGCTGTTTTGTATTATCGCTAAAGGACTTCTTTGTAGTAGTGAGACTTCTTAAATCTTGTTGAATATGGTAAACGGATCTAATTAGTGGAACACTATATTCTTGCCCTTTTTAAAGGAGAAGTTGATATTTTGTGAGTACTTGCTCTCCTGATGTCTGTTCTTGTCTAGCTGTTGATGTGTTTAAATACATTTGACCGCGTCGCATGTATGATTCGCGAGCGGGGTAATAGATGCATCTATGGTTCGCGTCGTTCGACCCTCCGGCAGTGCACACTTTATTTTTCTGTTGGATCGGGTCGTACGACCTCGGCACTACCTGCGTATGCTTGTTGACTGGTATATTGCTGTGGATGGGACCTTGTTATATGACTTGAAATGTAATCGGCTAACTGTAATATCACCTAGTAAAGGGCTTGTTGTTTCATGTTATAAATTGTTATTTATTGTGCTATCCATGCTTAGTGTATCATCTATCATGTTATTTGACCCAAGTAAGTGTCATGTTGACCTTTCGTCTCTACTTCTTTGAGATTAAGCAGGATACTTACTGGGTACATATTGTTTATGTACTCATACTACGCTTTTGTACTTAAATGTACAGGATCTGAGGCAGGTACATCTGACTACCAGGCTGGTGCATATCCTTGACCGCTCGATATTCCACGGTGAGTTGCTCCCTTCCTATGTCGTTCAGCAACCCGATGGAGTCTTTTCTTTACTTTTGGCTGTCTATTCTATTTCAAACAGTAGGGTAGTATTATCCTTTTGTATATTCTACTAGCTGCCCACGCACTTGTGACACCGGGTCTTGCCACACACTAGTAGACTACTCTTTTGGGATGTATAAGTATTTCTGATTGTTGATTATTATCGCATGCTTTAATTTCTAATCAAGAAAATGTCGTAACTGTTTTGGTAAGTAAAATGAGAATTTATTATTATTTCCGCGTTGGCTTGCCCGACAACGGTGTTGGGTGCCATCACGACTTGAGGTAAAATCGAGTCGTGACATTAATTGTTGGTTCTTAATTGTTAACGAATTTAAAATGGAATCAAGGTAAATAATTCAGTTGGTTGGCTTGCCTAGCTTTCACTAGTAGGCGCCATCACGACTCCCGAGGGTGAGAAATCCGGGTCGTGACAATTGTTATATGCCGGCGGCATCTTAAACATTGTTTCATTTTGTTATCTCGGTTTTTAATTGTTTTCTTTCCGCAATTGTTTCTTCTCCGCATTTGTTAGGCTTACCTAGACGTAGTGACTAGGTGCGGTCACGACTGTTCATGGAGGGCGAACTTGGGTCGTGACAATATATATATATATATATATATATATATATATGGCTTTATCTCTTTATACTATGATGAATTCAAAATTATAATTTAGTAAAAATTATATTATTTAAATTATTAGTAAAATATAAAATGAGAAAACTAATCAAATATTATAGTAGAAAAGAATTTACGAAAGGAGGTGGATATAATAAACTACTTTTCTAACTAACTATTTTTTGAATTTTAAATTTTGAATTAATTGATTACACTACTTGAATTAATAAATACTTACAATTATCAATAAAAAACAATAATACAAAAACATATTCTACTCATTCAAATTGGAGTTTTAAAATTATTTTTACAATAAGAAAACAAAAA
>NW_017671802.1:32171-142692 GCF_001879085.1 Nicotiana attenuata
TTTTATTATTTTTATAAAAGATGCACTATATTTTTACTAATTAATAAAATGTGTTTTATATATAATATATTATCTTATGTATAATATCCTAATAGTTTCTTTATATTTATTATTATTCATTATAATATTATGATTCTATTAATTAACTAAATTTTCCAACATGAGAAATTTAATTAGTATATGTATTTTTACGATATCATTTGATTATTTTTTTTAGTATTCTTCTATGACTAATTTTTTATTATGATTTTAGTTATGTTTATATGTACTACTTTTCTCAAAATAATTATAATTACTTTTATAAGTTATAAAAATAATTATAATTATTATGATAAAAGTCGTGTATGTATATATATATATATATATATAATTCATATTCCTTGGTTATCTAATTGTATTATCCATTACTTAAAATTGACATATCAATTATTAATAAATAACCAATTTAGTATAATAACTACTCCCTTATATTTATATAAACACACACTACTGCAACTATATTAGGAAGAAATTACTCTCCAATCTGAATTGGTAGTTTTTTAGTTTTTGTTATTTTTGTTTTCTTATTTTAAAATAATTTTAAAACTCCAATTTGAATGAGTAGAATATTTTTTTTGTATTTTCGTTTTTTATTGATAATTATAAGATATCTATATTTATTAATTCAAGTAGTGTAACCAATTAATTCAAAATTTAAAATTCAAAAAAAAGTTAGTTAGAAAAGTAGTTGTTTTGTTTTAACAATGCCACTTGGTTTTTTATGGTTATGACACTTGTCTTAATGTAGTGTTTTTACTTCTCTTATTCTACATGGATAGAATAGATTAGTTATAAAAGTAGTTTATTTTGTCTTAACAATGCCACTTGGTTTTTTGTGGTTAAGACATTTGTCGTAATGTAGTATTTTTGCTTCTCCTATTCTACTAGATGTTGGTTGCCCGCGTGCAGAGCACGGGCCCAACAACCAACACTTCAACCACAAAATCCTAGAATTCGTGATCAACTTTATTAATTAACACCAAATGTTATGTAGTAAGTTATATACATCTTGTAAGTTAGTCAAAAGGTTAACATGTGCAGACATTTGCCTTCTCGTGTGTATATCGCCGATGCATCTTGAAATCTGTATTTGCATTCTCGTGTGTATATTGCAACTTCAGAACATCAGTAGTTTGTTTCATTTAGTTTGCCCATAGTATAAGCAGGTATCGCGTTCGAAATGTCCGTGTGTTCCTCTTAGATGACCGGGCATGATTCCATTTAACTACAAACATAAATAGAATACTTGCATTGTTAAGTAGCTATGGGACAATGCAAAGAAAAACTTATGTCTTCTGAGTTACTGGAGTAAAGTTAAAATCTATTACATGAGGTGTAACTTTTTCAGACAATAATTGTGCAATGTTATTCAAATAAAACCCATAACTATGGAGAGGAGGTGTAACGACCCGACCGGTCGTTTTGAGTCCTAGCGCTCCGTTCAGCAGTCGGAGGCCATGAACAGCTTCATTTCAGGTATTATGGCTTGTACGCGTGGTCGGAATTAAGTTCCGGGAAGTTCAGAGTCGATTTGGAAAGAGAGTTCTTATTTCAGAAGCTTAAAGTGAAAGAATGAACTAGGATTGGAACTTGGAGTAAACGACCTCGGAATCAGGATCTGAAGGTCCCAGCATGTTTGTATGATGATTTCGGACTTGGGCGTATGCCCGGTTCGGGTTTTGGATAACCCGGGAGCGTCTTGGCGCCTATTGTGGAAGTTAGCATTTTTGAAGAAATTTCTTAAGTTTGGCTTGAAGTGCATTTCAGTGTTATCGATGTCAGTTTGGGATTCCGAGATCGGGAATAGCTCCGTATGGTGATTCTGGAGTTGGGAGCGCGATCGGAAGTGAATTCGGAGGCCCGTCGGTCATTTTGGAGCCATTTGGCTAAAGATAGAAATTTGAAGGTTTTTGAGAAGTTTGACCGGAAGTGGACTTTTTGATATCGGGGTCAGAATCCGATTCTGGAAGTTGCAGTAGGTCCGTAATGTTGAATATGACTTGTACGCAAAATTTGAGGTCAATCGGACGTGATTTGATAGGCTTAAACATCGGAAATAGAAGTTTGAATTTTTGAAGTTCATTGAGTTTGGATTGGAGGTCGATTCATGATTTTAGCGTTGTTTGATGTGATTTGAGGCCTCGAGCGAGTCCGTAATGTATTTTGGGATTGGTTGGTATGTTTGGTTGGGGTCCCGGGGGCCTTGGGTGGATGCCGGGTGGTTAACGGATCGGAAATGGAATTTTTGGAAGGTTGAGGTTTGCTGCTTCTGTCATAACCGCATCTGCGGTTCTAGGACCGCCGAAGTGGGACCGTAGATGCGGTCAATTCTCCGCAGATGCGATCAAAGTTCCGCAGAAGCGGGACCGCATCTGCGGGAGGCACGTCGCAGAAGCGAAAATTGGGCTGGAGCCCAGTGTCCGCAGAAGCGACTTTTGTCCGCAAAAGCGGGACCGCGGAAGCGGAAATATTTCCGCAGAAGCGAAAATAGCTGGGGCAGAATGGTATTTTAAAATCGGGGTTGAGTTCATTTCTCATATTTTTCTTGGCATGGGCGATTTTGGGGAGCTTCAAGAGGGAATTTTCGTCATCAACGTTAAGGTAAGATATTCCCACCTATATTGAGTTAAATACATCAATTATGTATGGATTTAGACTTGGAAAATTGTAGAAAAATTGAGGTTTTGGTGGAAAACCTAGAAAATTAGTAAATTGGATTTTGCCACGAATTTGAGCATGGAATTAGGAGTAAATTATATATTTGAGCTAGTGAAGCTATGGGTAGAGTATATCTTCGAAAAATTTCGGATTCCGGGCACGTGGGCCCGAGGGCGTTTTGATCAACTTTTCGACTGGAGTTAGGAATTGCAATAAATTAGATTGTAATGAACATATATTAATGGATTTGCGTAACCGTTGGCTAGTTTCGGAGCGTGGTGCATCAACTAGAGTCTTCGGAAGGGCGTGGAATGCCGGTTATGGATCTTCGGAGCGAGGTAAGTCTCCTTTCTAACCTTGTAAGAGGGAAATGTCCCCATAGGTGAAATAATTGATTATGTGCTCCTATTTGCGGGGGCTACGTACGCACGAGGTGACGAGAGTCCGTGTGTAGCTACTATTATGCTATTGTCCGGGTAGTTAGTACCCAAAAGCATGTTATACTTGGATTATTTATGAACCCATTGATAGCTTGAATTGCTTAAATCGCCTTGGATTAGTAAATGAATTTAAAAGGAGATTAAACATCATTTTCCTGAATTGTAAAAAAGAGAAATTGTTTTATTTGGATAAATATTCCTGATAAGTCCTTAATTGACTGATTGAGCATGTATCTCTATGTGTACCTACGTCGCATGCATGATTCGCGAGCAGGGTATGTGTTTATTTATGGAACGGGCCGAACGCCTCGGCAGATTTAATAGATGCATCTATAGGCGCCGCGTCGGCCCTCGGCAAGTGCACAGTTTATTTCTGTTGGATCGGGCCGTCGCCTCGGTGTGATTTGCGCATGTTATATTGTTGCTTGAGAATTTTAAATGTGAAATTTGCCCTTCGTGGCTTGACATAAATTGATAAGATAATAAAGAGTAAACCTTGAAAATCCTTGATTATTTGTTGAAGGTGTTTACCTATTTTCTGGCTTCGTGAATTAGGACTGCTATATTAATCCACGATTTCCTCACATTTATATTGTCAATTGACCTCTAGTAAGTGTCGAAGTTGACCATCTCGTCTCTACTTCTTCGAGATTAGACGGGATACTCATTGAGTACACGTTGTTTACGTACTCATACTACACTTCTGTGCATTTTTGTTGCACATGTATATTTATCTCTAGCAGCCCACTGGGCGTAGCAGCGCGGATGATTCGGGGACTAGGTGAGTTGCATTATTCGAGGCGGCCCGCAGCTAGTAAAGTCCCTTCCAGTAAATTGTATTTTCTTCTGTCCACTGTATTCCGAACGGATGTTGTATTATATTTTATTTCCTTATCAGTAGATGCTCATGCATTTGTGGCACCGGGTTCTGGGATGGTTTTTATATTTTTTTGTATTTATTGCTAGTATTTAATTCGAATTGAAGCAGTTATCTTTTACTTATGGAATTCAAAGGAAAATCTTGGTTTTCAAAATTTTTTAAATTGGAGTTTAATTAAGTATTTGGTTGGCTTGCCTGACAGCGGTGTCCGGCGCCATCACGACCCTTAGTGGATTTTGGGTCGTGACAGGAGGGCTAGAAGTAAAGAGCCTATATACATTCCCATATAAGTTTAATTGTCAGTTATGTGAGAGGAGGGCTTAAGGTTAAAAGCTTATAGCAAGAGCTGATAGAGTAGTTGCCATCATTATTCTTTTTCCGGATCATTCTGTTAAATTCTGTTGTAGGAAGAGGAATTGCATAAAATCTGCAACATTTTATCAGCAATGCATAAAATGTCTTCATCAGTTATCCAGTAACTTAATTTACAGAGATAGATAAGTTTAGTAGAAACATAGTTTTAGTGAGTATTACTATATATGGTCAGTGTATCCATGTCTCTGTTAAATGTCATAGAAGCTTCTTATTTGATGCTCAAATATTGATGGTTTCTCAACAAAAGAAAAAGTACGCACAGGTGTTCATACTTCTCTTCACAGCAATGCAAGAGCTGCACATAAGTAGTTTTATAGTGAGTACTGAGTAGTACCATATGTTGTCATTGTAACCATACCCCAGTTAAATGTTATAGAAGGTTCTTATTCGATATATAAATATTGATGATAAAGTATTATTCTACATAAAAGAAAAAGTACAGTCAAATTGTTCATACTTCTGTTCACGACCAAGGTAACAACTACACATAAATAGTTTTATAGCGAGTAGTACTATATGTTGTCAGTGTAACCATGCTTCTTGTTAAATATTAAGAAGTTTATTATTTGATAAATAAATATTGATGATAAGTGTTCGTTCTCAACAAAATAAAAGTATGGTCAAATTATTCATACTTCTATTTATGAACAAGGCAAGAGCCGCACATAACATGAAAAATTAGTAAGTTTGCCAGAACTAAGTTAGAACTAAGTTGGTACTTAGGTGAATAAGTTAAGAGAAATTTTCATAAAGCACTATCTTTTAGTAGTAATTAGTCATCTATAATATCATTTGCTATATTACGGATTATAGATACCTTTTATGTGGTTATAAGATGTATTTGATGTATTTAAGCTGTTGTATTCATGAATATAGTAGCAAAAATAGGCGTGAATCAGGGAAGTCCAGCTAATCAATTGTTGTATTCGAGTGTATTCGACTGTATTCATGGAGTGAAACATGGGATTACAGCTGGATAGATTATTGTATTCGACTGTATTCACAGCGTGAAATAGGGGATTACACTGTTTTTAAAACGGAAAGTGAATCAATTAACATAATAGACTCCTAATATAATAAACAAACTCAATTGTAATACACAAATTTTGTATTTTCAGTTATAAAAAAAGTTCTCAACCGAAAAATACCCCAAAAATATATCAATCTTTAGAGAAATTATATAATACATCTGAATACATAAATTATATTAATTAAAAAAACTTATGAATACATTCATGGCATATAGCGAGACAGTGAATACAATGAAATACATAGAATACAACGGCATACATTAAAATACAATGACAAAAAAAGACAGTGAATACAATGAAATACATGGAATACAACGAGATACATTGAATTACAATGAAAAAAAACGACAATGAATACAATGAAATACATGAAAATGCATTGAAATATATTAACAGAAAATCAAGTTGCTCAGCCCCAAACTCCATCGTCTTTGTTCAAGAACAAACCCTAATTCCCGGCGAATCCGCCGTTCATCGGAAGCCGGTAGTGAGAAACCAACCGGATTAAAAGAGATAATGATTTTGAAAGAATCATGATAGGGCCATCAGGATTTTGAAAGAATCAATATGTCCGCAGGTGCATTCTAAATAACTCCTTAGGCATCAAAACCTTATTGATAGTAAAAATAGCCAACGGCTGTTCATCAATTAGAGTTCCGGCTGAAATTCCATCGCTTGAGATACATATGTCGGCAGCTGGCTGTTGTTAGTTACACATCTGCATAAATCTAATATACTGATTGACTGATTGTTTACTGTGGTGACCAGGAAAGCATCAACCATAGACTATACAGTACATAGGACATGGACCGCATTGAAACAGGAAGTAGGTTTCTCCTTTGACGTTATTTTTATTTCTTGCCATTGGGGTAAAACCTCGGCGGCTGCTGTTGTTGGTTACAAACCAATCGGATTAAATGTCCCATAGATTTTAAACCGGCTGAAGCAGAGAGTGAACCTGCTCTGAAGTGGGCTTTGCACAAATCCGATGGAAGGAGGAGGAGATCGAAAATTTTAATGGGATGGGGGAAGAGAATGGGATGTATCAAAATAGGGAGAGAAAGAAAAAAGTGTAACTGATTAGCGTATTTAGTGGCTTAGGGCTAGGAGGTAACCAAAATGAAATATTTTGCTATAAACCTTAAAAGGTATCTATACAATATAATTTTTTTAAATTGTATTTATTTGTTTACCTTTGCTATAGGAGGTAAAAATTCCATAAGTTAATAACAAGACTGATCAATATATGCGATATTACTACCTACATGTATCCGCATATGTTCCAATATAGGCAACAATACTACCTGCAATGTAAGTGCTATATAAGAAGAAAAGGGGAAAAAAATATCATTCAGTGTGTATGAGTAATGCTAAGTGCACAGGTATTGATGTTAGATATGTTTGATGTGGATTAATGAAGTTCACTTAAATAATACATCAAAATGTATTAGAAGAAAAGAATCCACAATCCATGAGATACTGTAATTATAGAGTACCTGGCATTGAAAAGGTATACATATGCAACATCCTCTAAAGAAATGAATGAGTTTTAAAATACAAAAAGAGCATCAAACTTGACATGCATAGTGCCTTCCAGATAAAAGTGTCACAGAACCATCGAAGACAAATTGATGTTCTCCATATGGATATCCTAAAACGCTGGTCCATCAAATTAACCTTAAACATTATAATTCAACACCACAAACATCCTAACTTTCACTTCTTTCATTTCATTTGAATATGCAATCAACTTGGCTTTGTCTTGACGATTAGCTGAAGCGAGGTTGGCCGAAGCCACGACCTTTGCTTTTCTTAACTTTCTTCTTAGGATTCCCTGTTGTGCAAGGGGAGATTGTCAAATAAATCTTATATTATGTACCTAAACTTCAATGGGACTATCACAATCTAACAACGGAGAAAAATGCTTCGCATTAACCCACCATCAGAATTACTAAATGGCAAGAATAAATTACTGTACCCTTTTTGCTTTCAAGAACAAAGAATTGTTTTAAAAGTTCATCGTGACTTACTTGAAAGAGTATCTTTTTGTCAGTTACCTCTCTTTGACGCTCATATTTTCAACTTTCTCTTTATAATTTTGTTATATTTATGTGAACAATCGACCATAGGTGAGTTTGGTGTCTTCCTTGGAGCTTTCTCTTGTTCCATCCTATCGAACATCAGCTAGGAGGTAGATATTAGTGGAGGCATCGCCTTTCACATAGACTTTCAAAGAGACCGAAGAAATTTTAAATCACTAACATGAAAACATTTGTCTCAAAGAGAACGATAACGATGAAAGGTAAATATACAAAATATTTCAATAAAAAAAGTTCATCATTTTTTAGATTCGACGTAGAAAAGCGTAAATAAAGAACCTTATCAAAAAAGAAGAACTTCGTCAAAGAGAAACAGAATAATGAAAGCAAATGCTCAAAGGAATCACTAAGCACACAATAACATAAGATGGACAAGGCATATCATCGTCAAATACCATATGCGCATAGTCTACTTCAATATTTTTTGTTTCTTTGTCACGATATAGGAAAGATTGGCTCCTTTAGTGCAATCAATTTTAGCCAAATTTATCTTCTTTGTCTACATTGTTTCGCTTTCTAATTATCTGATTGGCTTAGGTATCCAAATGATTAAAATGAATTGGGGCATCTATTCCGTGAATTGTTACGGCGGAGACTCTATAATTCAAGTTTTTTTGTGAAGTGACATCTTCCACATCAGAAAGATTTTTTTTGATAGTTCTATAAAAATTAACCCAAAATTAAAGGGGGAAAAAGTACCTTGGAAACTACAACCTAGATATATGTCGTGTGAAAGAGAGATAGAGAAGAAAAGCAAAAAAAACATAACAAACAATAAAAAAGAAAAGAAGTACCGTAGGATGAAGAAGTACATAAACTCAGAAAAATTAGCTTATGGAGAGAGAAATTGAGGGAGTGCTTCTTAAAAGAGAAAGACATTGATTCAAACATCAAAGGGAAAGATACGGATTATGCAAAGATGTATCTATGACCCAAGTGGCAAATTTACCAATTTATCCCTCAAATTTCTTGCGGGCCCAACGTTGCAAATTGTGAATAAGATTTTAGAACTATTCAGATTTTATGTTATTTCTGTGTAGCTATTCATATTTCTTTTCCAAAGAGGGATGATTATTTGCCTTCTTTTGCCGAACAAAAGATACCAAATTGGAGAACTGCTATACCGTAGAAAGGATTAACGAAATATTCACATTGCAATTTCTAATCTCCTACAGTGATCAGAACCAATAAATTTGGAAGTTTATAACAAAGTAGTGCAGGAAACATGTGATGGGTCAACTTCCCTGAAAAAATATAATCACTTGCTCAGCATAGTCTTGAGAGTTTCATGATTTTCTTTTGGTGGGTAAATACAAAGTTCTATTGCATGTTAAACTACTTAAGAAATGCAGGTTGGAATTGTATTTCATACATTTTTGAGATGTTCTTTACTATCTTGCCCATCCAGCTATGGTCACTTCTATAAATTCAAGAACATGCAATAAAGTTAAGAAACAATGGTACATGAAAGAAAAAATGGACTTCAGCTTCCTCTAAGCACACGTAATATCTTAAGCATATGATTTCACCAGCATGTGGGAGGTTTGCTCGAGTTAGGTCATTATGACATGTAGTCCACTCCAAGAAAATTAACTCTGGTACTGCTTTGCTCTACCGAATACACCTCCAAGTTCTTGTTCCAAATGAGTCAGTAGTTTTTGGAAAGAACATATAACATGACTTAATCAACTAAGAAAAAATTGTAAGTACTTCTATTCCATTTAACAAAATCAGGTTCAATACATCACTACATAGAGGGGCTGACTGCTTCAAGAATTTCTGTAAGAGAGGAAGTTCTTTCTATTCTCTATTTACTGTTGTTTCTCTTGAATGCATGCTCCCACCCTAATTAATCTTGCACTGAGCAATGGTTCCATCTAGATCTACAACCATTTCTTGTAACAAGATAAATAAGTAATTATGGATTAAAAAAATCCATCTCGGCAACAATTCCATGTAAGAATGGTTTTACATTTTATGTCTGAAAGGATAAAAATTTAGAAGATTCTCACTATTGTATAACGTAGAAACATATAAAGTTGTAAAGTTGAAAATAAAATTGAAAGAGAGAGTTCTTAGTACATAGAAAGGGATAAGAGCTTGAATAAATTAATACAGAATACTGTTCTACAGAAAAAGAAGGACCAGAAGCATGATGGACGATTAAAACAAGAGATACATGATATGACCAATTAGAGGACAAAGAGGTGCAGATAAAGAAATTTTAAAGCAAGAAATAACCAAATCCAGGCTTTAAGAAGAAGCGCATTACATTAGATGCAGAAACCTATAGGTTATGCCAAATATATAAAAACACTTATCAAAATTAAGAATGAATGCCAAAAATATGTAACCGCTCTCAACCCTGCACTTCAAGAAGTAAAAGATGCAAATGATGCAGCTTGCATAAACTTGAAAATAGTAGTTAAAAGAGGATTTCCCTTCGTTTGATTGAAAGGAAGGATCTAAGATTTGAGAAATACAGTCTTTTGCAAATTTTGCCTATATTTGTTAAGTCCACATTTGACATAAGTTTCTAGTACTTGCAATGTTTACCAATTTAGACAACCAAATTTTTCTTAAGAAGTCACAAGTTCATTTATAAATTAAACAACAACACAAGCAACACAGTTCATGAAGTATGAAGTGAATCTCCAGTTGAGCTAGAAGAAAACCACACAAAGCATAACTGATCCAGAAATAAAAGCATTTCTCTGAAGGCACCAAAATAGCAAAGAATGGTAGAAAAATAGAGTAGACAACAATAAGCTCCTTCAAGAAAAAAAAATAAGGAAGGCACTTCCTCCTATTTTTTTAATGGGTAATCGTCCCCTAAACGGATATTTTTGACAATGCCATACTAAGAAATTAGTAGTGTGTACTTTTAATGCTTTTCCTTGAAGAGAAAACGATACAAAATGGGAAAAGAAGAAGATCGACACCCCTGCGGATAGAAAATTTTCTATGAAACTCATTTAAAGACACTTGAAAAATATTGTACAACGAAGAAAAAATGCCATGTAGCGAAGAGCTTAAAATAACAGATAGGCTTAAAATAAGAGCCAAGGAGAAAGCTTTTTAGGCCTCATTTGTTTGCACTTAATGGAGATTTGAATCTTAATCATTCAGATCTCAGACACTAAGTGCATTTATTTTTAAAGATTGAATCTTAATTATTCAGATCTTAATCATTAAGTGTGTTTGTTTTTTTTACTTCACAACCACTTAATGGGTCTGAATAGGTCTGTATGATTAAGATCTATAACAAAGACTTAATTTCATTAAGATGCAATCACATATATTCATTATTAATTACAGCCACCGCCTACCATTATCAACTACCACCATGTCGCCGCCACCATCATACTCAACCACCCCACCACCACCTCTACCACCAACACGACACCATCATTCTCAATCATAGTCACCACCATTATCGACTATAACCATCAACTATCCCACCACTCCGACCACCATATATCATTCTCACGCACAATCAACACCCATCCACCTCAACTACCACAACAGACCACCCCATCACCATCAACAACCACAGCCAGCACATGCCCATCATTATAACCTACCACCACCCACCCACAATCTTTCTCAGTCACAACTACTACCACCACCCGCCATTATTAACTATCATATCACCACCTACCACCACCATCCTCAATCATAATGTAACGACCCAACCGGTCATTTTGAGCTTTTGCATTTCTCTCGCCAGCTCTCGGGTATGACTATCCCCGTGTGCTGTATTATGACTTATATAAATCATCGGTTTTGGTTTTCAGGAAAATCGAAATAGATTTGGAAGAACAACTCTCAGTTTGAAGCTTTAAATTTGAAAGGCTTGACCAAGTTTTGACTTTTTAGTATTCGATCTCGGATTTGGATTTTTATGATTTGGTTAGCTCCGTTAGGTGATTTTGGACTTGGAAGCGCGTCCGGAATGTATTTTAGAGGTCCGTGGCAGATTTAGGCTTGAATTGACAAAATTGAAAATTTGTCATTTTACGGTCGGTAGTGAAAATTTTGATATCGGGGTCGGAATAGAATTTCATAAATTGGAGTAGGTCTGTTTGTCATTTTTGACGTGTTTGAAAAATTTCAGGTCATTCGGACGAGGTTTGATAGACTTTTTTATCGAATTCGGAATTAGGAAGTTTTGGAATTCTTAGGCTTGAATCCGAGGGTGGTTCGAGATTTTGATGTTGTTTTGAGCGTTCCGAAGGTTGGAACAAGTATGAATGATGTTATGGGATGTGTTGGCATATTTGTTTGAGGTCGAGGTCCTCGTGTGAGTTTCGGGGTGGTTTTGAACCATTTCTAGGCCATTTCTAGTTGTTGGTTTTGGCTTCAGGGGTGTACAGTGCGTTAGCATAGATCTGATCGCGTTAGCATAGAGAAAATTTGGAAAAATGGAGTTGTGCTATTCGATCGCAAAAGTCTTCCAGCGATCGCATAGAGTAAAGTCTCTGCTGCACTGACCCGCTTTGGAAGCTTATATCTGACAATATATAAGGTATTTGAAGATGATCCAAAAATGAAAGTTGTATTCCTTAATGTCTAGTTTTCATAAAGTCAAACCAATTGTAATTTGGAGTTTTGTACAAAAAGTTATGACCATTATACTAGAGGTTGTCCGGAAGAGTTGGAGAAGGCGGTTGGAAAAATTTGTTCTACGCGATCGCTGTGGAAGGGCCGCGATCGCATAGGGTAAAAGAAGGGCTAGAAAATTTTGTGTTTCGCTATCGCATTAGTTTGTCCGTGATAGCATAGGGTAAATACCTGGGCAGAATGTTTTAAATACCCATGTTCGCGATTTTTGGTCTATTTCCACCATTTTTAAGTCAGTTTTGGAGCTTCTTGGGGGGAGATTGAAGAAGGAATTCAAGAAAACTTCTTTGAGGTAAGATTATTGAACCAAAAACTCGATCCTATGTTGATTCTTACTTGTTTAAACATAAAATTAGTGGGATTTAAAGCCTAAAATTGGAGAATTAGGGCTTGAAATTGGAGAGTGTAAATCGGGGATTTGAGGGGCCATTTGAGGTCCGATTTTGATGTTCTTAGTATGTATGGACTCGTGTGAGGATAAGGATTCCATTGATGTTAATTTTGTCGGATTCCGAAACATGGGACCGGGTGTCGAGTTTGGCCAATTTCGGGTGTCTTAATGCAATTTGATTATTTTCGCATGGGGTTCGTTTCCTTAGCATATTCTAATGTTATGATACTGATTTTGGGTAGATTCGACGTGAGCTGAGGCCGAGTCGAGAGGCATAGGCATCGCGAGCTAGAGTTTGGACCGGATTGAGGTAAGTAATGATTGTAAATATTGTCCTGAGGTGACGCACACGCTAGATGACGAGCGCGGGGTCGTGCATCGTTGGAGATTGTGACTTGGTCCATCTCGTACGAATATTAAGTCGCGTATTTTACTTGAAAACTATCCGATATTGTTATATTTTGTAAAATATTATTGTGTTTGGGGCTAAATGTCGTGTCTGGGCCTTGTGCCGATTGTTTGGACCCATAGGGGCTTTTACCACCATTTTACCTCACTGTTTTGGTTTAATTTTTACACTCAGTCATACTATGTTCTTACTGTTTTCATAACTCGGTTTTGTTCACTCCTTTTGATTTCAAAAATGATTTAGAGCCGAGTACTTGTTTACTGTCAGCCCGAGGGGCTTGAGTGAGATCTGACTGAGTGAGGCCGAGGGCCTGTGTTGTGAGGATAACATAGGATCGGGCTGCGCGTCGCAGCATGTGGTACTGATTTGTGATATATGAGAGGCCGAGGGCCTGATTTATTATGCCACGAGGTGGCTTGTGATTGATATTAGGCCGAGAGCCTGTTTGATTATGCCACGAGATGGCTTGTGATTGCGCTTTGGGCCGTAAGGGGCCCCTCCCGGAGTCTGTACACCCCAGTGAGCGCGGGTACCCTGTGTGAGTGATGTGTTGTAGGCTATTGTTGTTTCATATTGAAGCCCGGGGGGCTGTTCTTGATCCATGTTTTGCCCGAGGGGCATTTCTTGATTAATGTATGCGCTCGAGGGGCTGATTACGAGTGATTGTGAGGTAGCCCGAGGGGCTGGTTCTGTTGGTATTTTGCCCGAGGGGCTGTTTACGTTTCTATCATTTTTACTCACTGTTTTATCACTCGCTTGAAACTATTGAAAGTTGTTTTTAAAAGGTTTTACCTAAACTGAGTATGATTTACGAAGTAAACGATTTATGTACTGTTTTGGAAACGTACTGCTTTTGTTGTAGTGTTATGACGTGGCTTATGTGTTTTCTTACTGCTCAGCTTTCATTTACTTTTATTACTTACTGAGTTGGCGTAATCACATTAGTCCCTGCACTTTGTGTGCAGATTTAGGTAGTTCTGAACCCGGTAGCGGGTGTTGATTGCTCAGTGGCAAAGTCATTGGAGTTAGCAAGGTAGCTGCCCGACGTTCGCAGCACTGCTTTTCTCCCTCTTGTCTTCCTTAGACCGTATTTAGTACATTTTTAGACTCCTTGTTGTATTCAGACCTTAGTAGATGCTCGTGACTTGTGACATCCCGACGTCGGGCTTATGTATTTATTTCGCACTGTTCATTTAGACTTACATTATGAGATATATGATTAATTAAAGGCCTAAAAATTATTGTTATTGATTAAATGGTTAATTCGGGAGTTGTGTCGGCTGGCCTAGTTTCACGATAGGCGTCATCACGACCGGGTCGGTTTTAGGGTCGTGACACATAATCACCACCACTACCAATCACTACTAGCTACTAGCATGAACCACCATCATCAACCAAAACTACAACCAACCACCGCCTCTAGTCGGCATTCACCTGTTAGTCATCACAACCAACATCTATTATATTTTAAAAAACTATATATTTTATTGATAGAATATTAGATTAGTTAGTATTTCATTTGAATTTTATGTTTATTAATTATCAAATAAAGATAAATTTTATACATGCAGATGTTAAAAATCAAATAATTTTAATTATTTCTATTCATATCTTAATACACATCTTAATATATTCAGATGTGTATTCAGATTCAGATATCTTAATCTTAATACACATTTTGATATTCAGATTCAGACGTCTTAATCTTAAAAAAAATCATATGAGGCCTTAGACAGACTTGTAAGTCAGCCAAGCAAAGTGCCACACAAATAATAGAAAAATATAGATAGTGTTATGAAACAATAAAAGAAGAAGAAGAACATTGCAGATAAAAGGAGAGAGAGAGAGAGAGAGAGAGTTCTTATTGCTCTGGGATGTATTATAATGGAATAGAACCCTCTATTTATAGGGAGAGGGTGACTTAGCCACCAAGTAATTGTCACGACCCTAACCCCGAACCCAGTCGTGATGACGCCTCTCATAAAGACAAGGCCAGCCAACTAAACCCAATTCACTTGTTAAAGCAGTTAAACAACATAAAAGCAGTCTAGAACATGGCTTAATGATAATAAGTAGCGGAAATACAACCCGACACAGCCCTATCCGGGGTGTCACAAGTCACGAGCATCTAACAATACCAAATCCTCAAATGCAACTATAGAGTTTAAAATACTGAACTAAGTCTGTAAAAGAAATAGATAGAGAGGAGCTCCAGGCTGCGAAACGCCAACAGCTACCTAAAGACTCCTCGAATGATCCGCCTGAAGCTGGAATGAATCAGCACTCAGGAGCGGGACCAGCTACGCCCGAATCTGCACATAGGGTGCAAGGAGTAAAGTGAGTACTCCAACTCAGTAAGTAACGAATATAAATAATGACTGAAAGTAAGAAAACACATAAGGTGCATGACATTCTATAATGAAGCATTAAAATCATTTAAGAAACAGTAAAACAGTGAAAAGTCAAATAAAAATCCTCTTACAACAAGTAAACAAGTAATTAACATGTAATTAAGGGAAAGTAATCAAATAGAAGTTCGCCCCTAGGTCACAGTAACACCACATCCGCCCCTCGGGCAACATCTCACAACAATAACAGCCCCTCGGGCTCAATCTCACGTCACAATGGGTACCCGCGCTCACTGGGGGTGTGCAGATCCTGGAGGGTCCCCTTACAGCCCAAGCGCAATAACAAGCCATCTCGTGGCATCAAATCTAGGCCCTCGGTCTCATATCAATCAAGCCACCTCGTGGCGTACATATCTCAGGCCCTCGGCCTCCAATCAGTATCAGTGTTTCCTCACAATATAGGCCCTCGGCCTTACTCGGTCAAAAATCATCCCAAGCCCCTCGGGCAATAGTAAAACAGTGTTCCTCACCCCCAAACATCATTTAAAAATATCATTTAAGTCTCAAAACTGAGTAAAAATGGCTGAGTAGTAAAACAGTGGAAAGTAACATGACTGAGTTCAAATAGTAAGTCAAAACAGTGAGGAAATATCAAATAAAAGCCCCGAAGGGTTCAAATAGTTGGCATGAATCCCAAATATGGCATTCAGCCCAAATCATAATGATAGCAAATAAGTTTCAGTCAAATACGCGGTAAAATCATCAACTGGGACGGACCAAGCCATAATCCCCAATAGTGTACGACCCCACGCTCGTCAACAAGCGTGTGTCTCACCTCAACATAGCACTACAATGTGCAATCCGGGGTTTCAAACCCTCAGAATATCATTTACAATCATTACTCACCTCGCACCGGCTAAATCTCTAGCTCGCGACGCCTTTGCCCCTCGAATAGGCCTCCACGCGCATCGAATCTATCCAAAATCATAACGAGGACGTCTAAATATGCTAAGGGAACAAAGCCCAAGCGAAAACAATCAATAAAGGGCACAAATCCCAAAATTACCAAAACCCGTCCCCCGGGCCCACGTCTCGAAATTCAGAAATTTTTACACCAACGGATTCCTTATCTCCCCACGAGTTCATACATATCAAGAATACAAAAATCAGAGTCCAAATGACCCCTCAAATCCCCATTTAAAGCCTTCTTAAACTCAAGCCCTAGTCCTCCATTTGTGCCCTTTAATTCCTTTAATTACAGCCCTAAATCCATGAAATACTACCATAAAATTGTGTTTTAGGTCCAAAATCCTTACCTTAACAAAGTTCCCTTGAAATCCTCTTTCCAAATCGTCCACAAGCTCTCAAGCTGAAGTTAAAAATGGTGGAATAGCTCAAACTCGCGAAATGAAATAACTTATATGTTCTGCCAAGTCCTTTTCGCATCTGCGGTCTTCCCTCCGCATCTGCGGAAATCACTTAACAGACCAAACACCGTGTTACAACCCATATTCACATACTTTAGTTCATGCCATAAGGTCGTCGACGTAAATCCATGAAGAGATTATCTTTAAGATGATAAGAGGTTAATCCTATTGGTCTTAAATGATACAAAGGTGTATAAGGGTGGTTAACAAGTATTAGAAGTTAAACGAATCAAGGATGTTGTCAGCCGTATTTTTGGGTAAACCTAGGGGTTCTTAATACTATCAAGAGGTCGTATTTTAAGGTATATGAATCATAAAATAACCGTATCATAGTCTTGAAGTCAAACGAGTTATGAAACAAAAGTCGACAAGAGTTGTTGCAACTTAGGTTCATAGTTTTACTTAAACTTTAGGTCAAATGTTATTAAGCTTTTCTCCCAATATACTTGTAATTACGGGGTGATCTACCCACCAAATTGAATATCTATGAGTCTAGTTTCCAACGCATTAAATCGTTTATCAATACGACATTGGAGTAGAGAGATATAGACATTTTTGCGAGACTGCACAAGCTGCTAGGTGACAAGTAGGTGGGTCACCTACTTGGTTAAATGATAGCCCAAAAAGAGGCAATTTCGGGTCAGACAAAGAGCCCATTAAAAGGCTTATCTTCTGCAATATATCCCTCGTTATATTTCACAAATAACCAGACCTAAACCCCTGCAAACTTCCTCCCAAAAATTATCCACAAACCCTAATTGATTTTCCCTCTCTTTCAAGTTCAAATTGGGGGTAAACCCTAGAGTTTGAAGAACCAAGATAAGGGCTGAGTTATCCAACAAGTAAGGTGAGTTTACTGCTATCTTTCATACATTTATTCTGCTGTGAATTCATGGTAATTCGTTCTATACATGTAAGAACTCACGGGACGGTGATTGGAAGCCGTGAGTTCGAGTTATTCACTTGTAGCGGACTGTTTTTTGGACTGTTTTGTGTTGCTGTTGGGCTGCGTGTTTTACTACTGTTTTGTGGAGTTTTGGAGGAGGAAGGGTGTGGAGAAACACCATATAGATGTAGGGTTGTGGTCTGGTAGTTCTTCGTAACATTTTCGGGTCGTTTGACACGACTACGGTGGCCGTCGTATGTATGAAGTGATTAGGTTGTGCGTGGACTGTTTTGGGAGGCTCAATATGATTATTATTGATGTTGTTTAGGCTGTTTGGTGATTTTTTGGAATTGTGTGAGGTCATATATATAGGGGAGGTGATGTCCGTTTCATCGTAAAATAGGTTGTGGTCGATACATAATAGTTATGACGCTTGAATGGTAACTATAGTATCGTTTCTCTTATTGTAGACTAAGGAGTCGTGAAAATTGCATAGCTTGAGATTGGGGCAGTATATACAAGGTATGTGAGGCTATCCCTTTCCTTCCTTTGCACGACTCCGATTGTACATAATGTAATGAACGAGCTTCCAAAGATACTCTACTCTTAGAAGCTAGCAGTACTTACATTGTTTCACCTCTTATGGAATGAATGATGTTGATGTTGCTTCTCTTATTCTTATGTTATCATTGTTATTGGTACTTCCTGATTCTTATAAGGTTCATGGTGAAGAGTTAGTCCTAATAACGTGTACACAGGATACCGACCTTACGTCACTCCGAAAGGTTTAGAACGTGAGTCCATGAGTCGACCATGCATTATATATATGTATCTATTTTACTCTACCGAGCCGCGCTATAGACGGCCGGGTACGGCACCTATTGTGCAACCACTGATCAGTTGGGTTTTACCGAGCTCCACGTGGCCGGGTACGATTCTACCGAGCCTTATGATGGCCGGGTACATTTTTACCGAGCCTATTACGGCCGGGTACGATATGATGATGATGATGCCCACAGAGGCGTATGTTTTAAAATTTTATGTATATATACATATGTATCATGCATTTCATGTCAGTAGCCCTCAGAGGTACCCAGATGTTACAGGTTGTATATTCTCTATCCCTGCTTACATTACTGTTCGTACTTATGGTTCCCTGCCTTACATACTCAATACTTTATTCGTAGTGACGTCCTTTTATTTGTGGACGCTACATGTCGTGCTGCAGGTCCTGATAGACAAGCAGGCGCAGCTCCCCCACCATAGTAGGTTGTCCAGTTCAGCGGTGATTGGCGAGATCCCTTCTTCGGACTTGCCGTGGTCTTGGTATGCATTTTTGTTATAGACATTATGGGTATGTCGGGACCCTGTTCCGGCAATGTTGCAGCACTTATGTTCCTTTAGAGGCTCATAGACAGGTGTCGACTCATGTATAGTTTGGTATGCCTTGTCGGCTGGTTTTTGTTGTATAGTCTTTCATGGTAGCGTGGTAGCTCGTACCTTATATATAGTTGCTTGATTGTCTNTGCTGCAGTAATATATGCTTTTGAAGATATGGCGGCACTACTATACGGCGTCCATGTTGACATCTACACAGATCACAAGAGTTTACAATACATCTTCAAGCAGAAATAGTTGAATTTGAGGCAGCGTAGGTGGCTTGAATTACTGAAAGACTACGACGTCGAGATATTGTATCATCCCGGTAAAGCCAATGTTGTGGCAGACGCTCTCAACCGTAAGTCAATGGGAAGCTTAGTACATATTGAGGCAGGTAGATGGGGGTTGACTAAAGAGCTTCATCAGCTAGCCAATATGAGAATCAGATTGTTAGACTCTGATGACGGAGGTGTTACTGTACATAATACATCAGAATCATCTTTGGTAGCCGAGGTAAAAGCACGGCAATATGAAGATCCTATCTTAGTACGATTGAGAGAGAGCATTCAGCAGTGTAAAATTACGGCTTTTGAGATCGGAGGAGATGGGGCACTGAGATACCAGGGCCGATTATGTGTGCCTAATGTGGCAGGGTTGCGAGAGAAGATTATGAATGAGATTCATCAATCCCGATATTCCATCCATCCCGGCTCTACAAAGATGTATCATGACATTAAGGAGCAGTATTGGTGGGATAACATGAAGAAGTCTATTGCAGAATTTGTAGCCCAGTGTCCTAATTGTCAACAAGTAAAGATCGAACATCAGAAACCCGGTGGATTGCTTCAGAATATAGAGATTCCGACCTGGAAATGGGAGGTGATTAATATGGACTTCATTATTGGGTTACCTCGCTCTTATCATAAGTTTGACTCCATCTGGGTGATAGTTGATCGACTTACAAAATGTGCCCATTTTCTGCCAGTTAAGACAACTTACACGGCTGAAGATTATGCGAAGTTGTATATCAAGGAGATTGTTAGGCTTCATGGTGTACAAATATCTATTATATCAGACCGAGGAGCTCAATTTACGGCTAACTTTTGGAGGTCTTTTCAGAAGGGTTTAGGCACAATCTCAGCACCGCATTTCATCCACAGACTGACGGACAGGCTGAACGTACCATTCAGACACTTGAAGATATGCTACGAGCATGTGTTCTAGATTTTAAGGGAAATTGGGATGACCATCTTCCACTCATAGAATTTGCCTACAATAATAGCTACCATTCCAGTATTAAAATGGCCCCATACGAGGCACTATACGGGAGGAGATGTAGATCACCAGTTGGATGGTTCGAAGTCGGTGAAACAGAATTATATGGGCCAGATTTGATTCACCAAGCCATTGAGAAGGTGAAAGTGATACAGGAGCGATTGAGGACGGCACAAAGCAGGCAAAAGTCTTATTCTGATGTCCGACGTCGTGATCTGGAGTTTGAGGTTGGTGATTGGGTTTTCCTGAGGATCTCGCCGATGAAGGGTGTTATGCGTTTTGGGAAAAAGGGTAAGTTGAGTCCACGGTATATCGGTCCGTACAAAATTCTTCGACGAATTGGACAGGTTGCTTATGAGTTAGAATTGCCATCCGAATTGGAATTTGTCCATCCTGTATTCCATGTATCTATGTTGAGGAAATGTATTGGAGACCCTTCTCGAGTTGTCCCTATCAAAGATGTACAAGTTACAGAGGATCTATCATATGATGAAGTGCCAGTGGCTATATTAGATCGACAAGTCCGCAAGCTGAGAACAAAAGATGTAGCTTCTGTCAAAGTATTGTGGAGGAACAAGAATATGGAAGAAATGACATGGGAAGCGGAAGAGGAGATGAGTTCTAAATATCCTTACCTATTCCAGAATGAAGATAACAAGGATGCTGGTGGAACGCAGGATACATTAGAAGGTGAAACGGCTCTATGAGGTAAGCAATAACTTGAGAATACTCTTCCTTAATACAAAATGGTGATATGTAGATAATGTACATGTCCATAATGCTTTGTGTAGCCTTGTGAGGCCATACGTTGGGCTTAACTGCTTGCAAGTTTTGCTAGCAACCATTTTATAGGGGAAAATTGACCGGGAATTTCCGTTGGAATCCACGATGATTTGGACTCCCCATAAACCCTTACATTCGAGGACGAATGTTCCTAAGGGGGGGAGGGTGTTACAACCCATATTCACATACGTTAGTTCATGCCATAAGGTCGTCGACGTAAATCCATGAAGAGATTATCTTTAAGATGATAAGAGGTTAATCCTATTGGTCTTAAATGATACAAAGGTGTATAAGGGTGGTTAACAAGTATTAGAAGTTAAACGAATCAAGGATGTTGTCAGCCGTATTTTTGGGTAAACCTAGGGGTTCTTAATACTCTCAAGAGGTCGTATTTTAAGGTATATGAATCATAAAATATCCGTATCATAGTCTTGAAGTCAAACGAGTTATGAAACAAAAGTCGACAAGAGTTGTTGCAACTTACGTTCATAGTTTTACTTGAACTTTAGGTCAAATGTTATTAAGCTTTTCTCCCAATATACTTGGAATTACGGGGTGATCTACCCACCAAATTGAATATCTATGAGTCTAGTTTCCAACGCATTAAACCTTTTATTAATACGACATTGGAGTAGAGAGATATAGACATTTTTGCGAGACTGCACGAGCTGATAGGTGACAAGTAGGTGGGTCACCTACTTGGTTAAATGATAGCCCAAAAAGAGGCAATTTCGGGTCAGACAAAGAGCCCATTAAAAGGCTTATCTCCTGCAATATATCCCTCATTATATTTCACGAATAACCAGACCTAAACCCCTGCAAACTTCCTCCCAAAAATTATCCACAAACCCTAATTGATTTTCCCTCTCTTTCAAGTTCAAATTGGGGGTAAACCCTAGAGTTTGTAGAACCAAGATAAGGGCTGAGTTATCCAACAAGTAAGGTGAGTTTACTGATATCTTTCATACATTTATTCTGCTGTGAATTCATGGTAATTCGTTCTATACATGTAAGAACTCACGGGACGGTGATCGGAAGTCGTGAGTTCGAGTTATTCACTTGTAGCGCACTGTTTTGTGGATTGTTTTGTGTTGCTGTTGGGCTGTGTGTTTTAATACTGTTTTGTGGAGTTTTGGAGGAGGAAGGGTGTGGAGATACACCATATAGATGTAGGGAGCTGGGCTGGTAGTTCTTCGTAACATTTCCGGGTCGTTTGACACGACTACGGTGGCCGTCGTGTGTATGAAGTGATTAGGTTGTGCGTGGACTGTTTTGGGAGGCTCAATATGATTATTATTGATGTTGTTTAGGCTGTTTGGTGATTGTTTGTAATTGTGTGAAGTCATATATATAGGGTAAGTGCTGTCCGTTTTATCGTGAAATAGGTTGTGGTCGATACATAATAGTTATGACGCTCAAATGATAACTATAGTATCGTTTCTCTTATTGTAGACTAAGGAGTCGTGAAAATTGCATAGCTTGAGATTGGGGCAGTATATACAAGGTATGTGAGGATATCCTTTTCCTTCTTTTGCACGACTCCGATTGTACATAATGTAATGAACGAGCTTCCAAAGATACTCTACTCTTAGAAGCTAGCAGTACTTACATTGTTTCCCCTCTTGTGAAACGAATGATGTTGATGTTGCTCCTCTTATTCTTATGTTATCAATGTTATTGGTACTTCCTGATTCTTATAAGGTTCATGGTGAAGAGTTAGTCCTAATAATGTGTACACAGGATACCGACCTTACGTCACTCCGAAAGGTTTAGAACATGAGTCCATGAGTCGAGCATGCATTATATATATGTATCTATTTTACTCTACCGAGCCGTGCTATAGACGGCCGGGTATGGCACCTATTGTGCAACCACTGATCAGTTGGGTTTTACCGAGCTCCACGTGGCCGGGTACGATTTTACCGAGCCATATGATGGTCAGGTACGTTTTTACCGAGCCTATTACGGCCGGGTACGATATGATGATGATGATGCTCATAGAGGCAAATGTTTTAAAAGTTTATGCATATATACATATGTATCATGCATTTCATGTCAGTACCCCTCAAAGGTACCCAGATGTTACAGGTTGTGTATTCTCTATCCCTGCTTACTTTACTGTTCGTACTTATGGTTCCCTGCCTTACATACTCAGTACTTCATTCGTACTGACGTCCTTTTATTTGTGGATGCTGCATGTCGTGCTGCAGGTCCTGATAGACAGGCAGGCAGGCGCAGTTTCCCCACCACAATGGGCTGTCCAGTTCAGCGGTGATTGGCGAGATCCTTTCTTCGGACTTGCCGCGGTCTTGGTATGCATTTTTGTTATAGACATTATGGGTATGTCGGGGCCCTGTTCCGGCTATGTTGCAACACTTATGTTCCTTTAGAGGCTCATAGACAGGTGTCAACTCATGTATAGTTTGGTAGGTCTTGTCGGCTGGTTTTTGTTGTATAGTCTCTCATGGTAGCGTGGTAGCTCGTACCTTATATATAGTTTCTTGATTGTCTAGTCATCCCATGTTATGTATGTTCATGCCATCATATTTTATTGTTGGTTGTCCACGACCCATGTCTACCATTTATATTGATCTCGCCAGCCCTAAAAGATAATAAAGAAGGTTAGATAAAATGTATGTTGGTGCTCGGTAAGTATGGCCGGGTGCTAGTCATGGCCCTCCAGTTTGGGTCGTGACATGTTTGGCCAAAGCCGATTAATTCAGATGCAGTCAAGCACCACTATGTGTAATCTTTATGTTTTCCTGCAAGATGTATTTGAACTACGCCTGACCTGATTCCTGTTTAAGAGGGGATACGTAGGCAGCCCTATGGGTTCGGTCACAATTAAATAAAATTTTCATTTTCTCCCGAAATTGGAAACTGGGGCAGAATTTTGAGGAGGACCCTCAAAATTCTGAAGCAATTTCAGCCGAATCATCGGAAGCAACAGTCAGAATCACCAACCCATTAAACTGGGGTAGAAGTTTGAGGAGGACCCTCAAAATTCCGTGGCAAGAGAGGTTGCAATGTCTCGAATCACGTCACAGTCGTCGGTTCATCTAAAAACTATTCTAATTATACGTTTATGTCATACTTTTACAAAATCGTGCATGTCTGTTGAAATTGCCTTGTTTAGCAACGCTACCCCAAAGATACAGACGGTATCGCCAGATCAAAGCTAAACGAGTCAAGCAAACTAGCGGGGGATACGAACTAACCTCCCCCTTTACAAAACTCACGATTTTTCTTTGGATGTAGGCACTCGGATTGCGAAATCATCAAACATACTATACACTCACGAGAGAAAACATTGTTCAGGAATACAACTCTCAAGACCGTTACACTTACCCACATTTGCTATCCACACACATCACCGACATTCCGTGTGTCACAATGTCCTCAACAGTCACAATATCGTAATCCGCTATCAGCGAAGAAAGCTCCGTTACCATTTGTTGTTTTATTTCTTGCATAAGGCTACCATTTTGCCTTCCGAGACTAAACATTGTCTCCATCTACATTTCTGCATTGCATAAGGCTACCATTCTGCCTTTCGAGACTAAACGCTGTCTCCATCTACATTTCTGCATTGCATAAGGCTACCATTCTGCCTTCCGAGACTAAACGTTGTCTCTATCCACATTGCACGGTTGAAAGATCGCCTCATACTGCATCCGCATGGCTGAAAGATCGCCTCATACTGCATTTGCATGGCTGAAAGATCGCCTCATTGCATGGCTAAAGATCCTCATACTGCATTCATGGCTGAAAGATCACTCATACTGCATTCATGGCTGAAGATCGCTCATACTGCACTCANACTGCATTTCATGGGCTGGAAGATCGCCGCATACTGCATTTCATGGCTGAAAGAACGCCTCATACTGCATCTGCATGGCTGAAAGATCGCCTCATTGCATGGCTGAAAGATCGCCTCATACTGCATTTCATGGGCTGGAAGATCGCTTCATACTGCATCTGCATGGCTGAAAGATCGCCTCATACTGCATCTGCATGGCGGAAAGATCGCTTCATATTACATCTGCATGGCTGAAAGATCGCCTCATAATGCATCTGCATGGCTGAAAGATCGCCTCATACTGCATCTGCATGGCTGAAAGATTGCCACATTGCACGGCTGAAAGATCGTCTCATACTACATCGCACGGCAGAAAGATCGCCTCATACTGCATCTGCATGGCTAAAAGATCGCCTCATACTGCATTTCATGGGCTGAAAGATCACCTCATACTGCATCCTTCATGGGCTGAAATATCACCAACTTATCCAAAGGCGTTATCGTTCGGAGGCACCATCCTCATAGCCCGAGAACACCATATCATGGCCTGAGGATCCCTTTCAATCTTTTGCATATCATTATTCAAAGGCATCATGGTTCAGAGGCATCATTTTCATAGCCCGAGAGCATCATTTTATAGCCTGCGAATCCTTTATTACACGCTTCATGGCCCAGGACCTCATGGCCTAAGGACGTTATCCTAATCGTCCGAAGGCAGCATTCATGGTCCAACAGGGAACTTGCATCATGTCTAATTTTATGCACAATATACGCTTGTGTCGTTTCTATTTGCAGGTAAAACCGGCATGCAACGGCCGTCCCGGCAGGAGCCCGCTCCAGTGCCCGCAGCCACATCGAACCTAACCATTCCAGTAAGTCATTCACTCGACTAGCCCAAAATATTTCGTCCGTTCTTGGAAAATACCCCTCGGCATACTCCGCCGACGGATCATGAACTACACATGGCCTGATTCTTGTAAAACCAGGGATATGTAGGTAGCTCAGAAGCCAGGGTGCGGCTCGAACCTCTCCCAAACCATTTCGCTCGGTAAAAATTGGCCATCATATCTTTACCCGAAAACTCTTTCATCATTTCCGGGTAAAGAGGGGCAGTTGTTGACACCCAATTTTTCCCTATATATTTTCAATATGAAAAATAGCTTCTACATGGTATATGTACGCATATATTCAAGTGCTTCACTACTTTTCCTTAATTTTAAAAGATTTTTAAATTTATTTATTCTCCTATTATCCATAAAATCCAGTAATTGTTTCCAAAATTATCATTTTTGGTAATCCACTTATTGCACTTCTATATCTATGCTAAAATATAGCCAAGGGAATTTTTTGCACATTTTTACAAATTTATTTAGTATTTTTAAAGCTAAATTATATATAATTACAATATTAGCCTCTTTTAAGATTTAACTGCATTTATGTTCATAAATTAAGTCCGNAGAAATCCCCCTTACCTATATTAATTCTAAACTACCCCCCTAAACCCTATCATTTCCTACCATACGCCGCCTCTGAATTCCCCTCCTCTCTCAACTCCTCTCTACAACAACCCCAAACCCTAGCCACCTCCACCTTAATATACCCTAATCCATGGCTCTCTGGGATCATCTAAGACCTGTACTAGCCTCTCATGGCTTCTACGTGTTTGTTCTTATGGTTTCAAGGCCAGATCTTGAAAGAGCTAGGTCCAGACCTTGTTCGATTTCAGTTCATGGCCCTTCTCCGGTCATCCTTGACCTTTCTCCGGCCAGCCATGGCCGTTCGGCTCAGACCTTTGGCTCTCCTGTTTAGATCGATGGCTTTCGAGGACTTTCTCGTCACTTGGGGTTCTTCTGAAACCCTAATCTCTAAGAGCTTTTCGACTTCTTTCAGCTTCACTTTAGATCCATGCTTGCTATGAGTTTTTAAACGCCTTCTCGAGGTCTCTTTAATTTTGCTTTCAAAAAAAGACTCTTCATCTTTTTCCCATTAAGGGTTTCCTTCAAGTTCTTCTTTTCAAAATCTTTTCTGAGGTTAGCATGATAAAAACCCTAATTTTTTTAGGGTTTCTGAGACTATTTGTTAGTGTTTGTTTGATTTACTTGTTTATAATCTCTAGACTCGATTGGTGTTGAAAACCCTAATTTCTTTGGGTTCAATCGAGTTTCTGAGACTATTTGCTAGATATTGTCTGATTTATTTGTTTATCATCTTTAAACTCGATTGATGTCTAAAAACCCTAATTTCTTTTGGGTCTATTCGAGTTTCTAAACTGCTTGTTAAACTTATTTGTTTATCATCTTTTAAGCTTGAATATTGTTTAGGAAAACCTATGTCTTTGACTGCTCGTTTGAATGCCTGACTAGATTTGAAGTTCCTTGTTTCAACATCTCTTTCCCTTATATGATTCCTCTGATTCTGGGTTCTTACTATCTTTGAAACTTGACTATGTTGTGAGACCCTTTGCGTGCTCCTGACACTCTATTTTTTCTTACTTCTGATTCAAGAGACATGGTCTACTTGACTATCATGCTTTGAATATTTGCTATCTACTGACTTTGTACTACTATTGTGTACTTCTTTTGCCAATAGCTTGGCCTCGCATGTCTTTTGTTTGTGCATTCTATTTATATGCTGAGCTTCCTTCTTTGACTGATGCTCAATTTTGGGACTGATTTCAAAACTTCCCTTTTTGTGAACTCTAATTTTACTCGCCTGTTAAAGTGATTGATCCCATTCCTTACTTATTGCCTTGCTAAATCTTTTTCCCAAAAAAAAGTGTATCTCTATACTTGGAATCGATTGTGTACTTAATGTTTTACTACTTTCTTTTATGGTAATAATCAGTCTGCCTACAAACTGATCTCTCTTTCCTTCTTTTGAACCTGTTAGCCCCGTTAAACAAGTAATTCCTCAATTAAAGGGGAATCACTTGGTTGAGTGATTCTGATTCTGATTGCTGATTACTTCCATATTTGCATTGAACTTTATTTATTGCCTTATTTCTCACATGTTTTCAAAACTATAAATACCCACCTCCTCTTCTTGCAAACACACGAACACAAGGAATAAAATACCTGAGTTCAGACACACACTCCACTAAAATCTCTCTCTCTCTTTCCTCTGTTGCTACTTGTATTGCTGCCTTACTTAGCCTGCTGAAAGCCAAGGCTGGGCTGCGAGAAGCTTGCTTGCTTTTGCATCTTTACTGGTATGTTCTAACTAATTTTCAGCATCAACAACAACATGTTCCTTTACTATTTCATGCACCCTTGTTTGTTTCTTGTTTGTATTTAATCAAGTTCCATTGTTAAGCACGCTGCAATCTGCCCTTTTCTATTCTGAATTATGTTTTCTTATGAATCCTAAACCCCCATCCCTAATGTGTTTAATATCTGTGGTTGGTTTGGGGCATGACAGCATTGGACATTGCTGTGCATGGCCTAAACCTGATCCCCCCGGGATCACAACCTCCATGTCCCTCCTCTATATGTTGTGTGTTCTGATTGGTTTATAGGCATGCCAGTACCTTGTATTTCCGTGCATGCCTAAATCTGATCCCTGCCTAAAGGTATATGCTCCATGCAATATATTCCCAAACCCCTGACCCCCTTTGTATGAAACTATGAACTCTGTGCTTTACTACTACTATTTTCCAACTATTTTTTTACCCCTTTGCTATTCTCAACCCAGTTTTAAATAAATCCCTATTCCTGCACTGCCACTATATTCTTAGACTTAGGTTCTGCCCCTCTTGTGTGAGCCTTGCCCTGGGACCCATGAGCTCCCTCTGAACTTGGACACATAAGGGCTGGCCCTTCCACACTGCACTCATCTCTATCTGGTTCTATGAATCTGGGTGTAAGCACTGCCCGGGGTCCTTTGAGACCCTTAGGGAACTCTGACACACCCAGGTCCGAGAAAGGCTTTGAAACAAGTGGTATTTGAGGCATTTTGTTCCATAACTCATAAAGGAAGTCAGAATCAGGCTTCCTACGGTTGTACTTTCCTATTTTTACATATTTTATTGATGTAATTCATTATTACTGGTCTGTAATAATTTGTAATAAACATTTGGGTTTGGCTAGTGAAAAAGGATGGGCAATTATGCATGCTCATAGGTAGAAAATATGCCTATAGGATTTGTGTTCTGAATGATTCAATTCTGCATTTTAGAAAGCATGCCTATAGAACTGGTTTTAAATCCTGCATGTTCAATTCCGCATTTAGACACTATGTCTATAGGGTTCATTTCAAATTCCGCATGTTCAATTTCACACCTAGATAACCTGCCTATAGGACTTTATTTTAAACTCTGCACGCTTGTTACCACTTAGATATCGTGCTCTAGGATCTAAACGGCTATATGCAGGTATGATGTTCATAATGTTAAAATCAGTATAATGAATAGAAATCATGCCTATAGGAATTCCCAAGTAAAAATCCTGCCCGTTTCCATTTCACGTTCGACTAGATATCATGTCTATAGGAATTAAAATCAGCAACACTAGATATCATGTCTATAGGAGTTTAAAACCAGTAATAATGGATATCATCATCTGCAAAATCTGAACTAGTCTAATTTAAAATCAGTCTATTCTGAACCAATTTTTTTTAAGTAACCTAATCTCCTTATTCAAACACGGTTTAGCAAGCATGCCTATAGGATCTCGAACCGCTCGTTTTTTTTTAAAGTTTGTTACTGCTTTGCCACATTCTGAACCAGTAATAGATATCATGCTCATAAGATTCCATACAAAGACTTAGGCAAATCTTAGGTAATAACAACGAATAAAGTTGAGCCCGTTTTTGTTAATTAGTAATTGCTACAACCAGCAGGCAGGCCTGATTCGGACTTCTTATCTGAGTTATGTAATAAATTGGTCTGCTTCAACAACTTAAAACTCCCCTTTGCCTTAATATTTATATTTTCAAGACCTTGATTGTTGTTTGAGTCATGCTATTTGTTTGCTTTGCTTGAGGAGGTATATATGAGCCTTCAGTGTTTACATGTTTTCCCTTTTAATGTGTTGTCCTATGTGTTTTGTATGTCGCCTTAGCTTTTTCACCTTTGGAACCTCAAAGTCAGCCTAATATCCCTCCCTTTTAGGACTAGTAGACCTAAGTGCCTCCGGGACTGATAGGAATGGGATGGGTAATAGCATAAAATAATGGTCGAGACCAATCCCCGCTTTAGTACCTTAACGGGGTGGGAAGGGTAGATATGTATATGATGACCGATGCGATAATACCACGTGTAGCCCCTCATTTGATGAGTGATTACCGGGTATTGCATTGATGTGATCCATATTATAAATAAACGAAGGACCCCTCTCCCTCTCTTTCTTTGCCTTTAAAAGCATTTCTTTGCAAAAAAATTAGTTTTTTTATGATTGCTCTATTTTACTTCCAAGCATTTGTGTATTAAAATCCCCTCTTATTTGAGCCTTATCTGCTTACATGTTAATTGCACAAAATTCACAAAGAATTGTCTGGCCGGGAACCACACTAGTGGATCCTGAGGGGTGCCTAACACCTTCCCCTTAGGATAATTTCAAGCCCTTACCCTATCTCTGGTTATCAAACAAACTTAGAAGTGAACCTTGTAGGTGTCCTAATGCACCATAAATCATTAGTTGGTGACTCTTCAAAAAGGCAAAACCCAGTTCCCGAAAGGAACGAGTTGTCCCATACCCAAATGTCATAAACCCGATTCTTCCGATGCAAAGAGGGAAAAAAGGGGGCGCGACACCAATTATTCCAAATTGATTACGAAAATTGATTTTCCTAAATGTTTATGCACTCGAGCCACGTTCGAATTGAACCTATCCTATTATGCTTCCCCTTAGTGGGAAAATGTTCAAATATGTTTGTTGTAACTAATGTATATGATTGAATCCATGCTTCAATCATAAATCACCATGCTCTCCTTTGTAAGTATTTCCAATGTGTTTTGATTTCGTACATACTCATGAGTTGAAACTCTGTATTGCCCTTTGGGAAAAGTTTTTCAAGAATAAATGGTGCATTACTCGTCTATGATTTTAATTTGTGCTTCGATTGCTAGTCTTTTTGCTCCATTCTTTGAAAAGAAATCTATTGTGTTTAAAGCCTTCATTACTAATGAACTTAAAGTCATGATTTCCAGCTATATATTGATGTTTATGATAATGATCCTTGAATGTAAGGAAATGAAAGTGTGAAGTATGAAGTACGGCCATCGTGCCATGAATGAAGAACTCTATGTATAGCTAAGAGGGCCAATGAAATAATTATGTTGTGAGTGGTTTAAAGTGTCAATGAAGCTATATATAGTATGAAAGGTTATGAGATAAACGTATTTATATTTCTATTTCATTATATATAAAAAAAATATTTGTGGGAGTATCATTAGCGAGCCGATGAATGGTGGGTTGTAACGAACAACACCTGAAATTACATGTGCCGGTGTAGGAGATGATTAACTTTATTCTCCTTAATTGGGATGATATTGATGTGTTGAGATTATTCCCCTTTGGGATAAAAATGTTTCTGGCCTTGGATTGGATGTTGACTCACACGACATATCTGGGGAGATGACCTAGCCGATCGGGTGGTGATCGAACGCTATGTCGCGCGCATGGTGGTTCCTCCTTCTTTATAATTTTATTTTATTCATATCACCATGTTGATACACATTCATTCGTGGGGAGATGGATCACCCTATCGAGCTATTATCAGTTTCCATGCCTCAAGCATGGTGTGATGATCGGAGGCTAATGACCTCCAAAACAAAAATATTAATTACTTATTATGAAAATGTTATGTTTTAACTTGTCATTCGAATATCATTGGTTTTTCTTTGTTGTTTTCATTATTTTCATTAGAGGGTATTTTAGCTTTACATACTAGTACTATTCCATATGTACTAACGTCCCTTTTACCGGGGACACTACATCTTTAATGGCTGCAGGTGACTCCGCAGTAGGTGGCTCAGGTTCTCGATAGGTGTACCTATTGTCATCTAATCTGGTGAGCCCTATTCTACTTTGGGGCCTTATGACATTTGATTTTGCACATTGTGTATGAGGTATAGTCGGGGCTTTATCGCCGACACTTCCATATTGTACTCTTGTTCACTTAGAAGCTTCGTAAACATACTGTGGGTTGTGTTTTTGAGTGGGGAGAAAACTAATTAAAAACATGGTTGAAATTGTTGGAGGTTTTCTCTCTTAACTATGAATTTGAAATATTTTGGTAACCGTAAATGAAGCTCCTATAAAAATGAAGGTTGGTGTTGTACATACGATTCTCTTTATTGGTCTAACTCTTTATTTTGATCCTCAAATTATTCATGGGTAAGGTGGAATGGTAGGCACTGAGTAGGCTCGCTTGACTGGGATACCTTAGTCAAGCCGGTCCCGCTCCCTAATGTTGGGACGTGACAGCCTTGTGCTTGAGTTACCCTGGGTAGCATTTGACCATTACAGAAAAAGGGGTTTCAGAAAATATGCATTTGTGATAACTTAGTTGTATGAAATGCAGTTGTTCCAAATATATGATGATGCAGAAAACAAAAAAAAATTTGAATCATAGACTGTGACACGCTTTTGAGACATTGCAACATCCCTATCCTGGAATTTTAAGGACTCCCTCAAAATTCTGCCCCAGGTTTGACGAACGCTTTTGGAAATATCCTTTCGCGATCCTTGAAGTAATGACATTAAGTCAGACAAAGCTCAAGACCTTCCCCCAGTTACCAACCGCAGAAGGGAAAGAATATTTTATTATAATGCGACCGAACCCACAATGCTGCCTACGTATCCCCTAGTAAATGGGAATTGGGTCAGGTATAGTTCATTTTACATCAAGAAGAAAGTGCAAATACAATCTCAAGCATAATATCTCATGACGGCATCCGTATTGATAGGTTTTGCCATATCTCTCCATCCATTTCTGCTAGTATGAGTGCTCCTCTTGTCAGCACCTGATGAACCATGTAAGGTCCTTGTCGGTTAGGTGAGAATTTTCCTTTGCTTTATCTTGATGTGGAAAAATCCGTTTCAATACCAATTGCCTCGGTCTAACCTTCTTGTTCAATGCCCTTACCATTCTGTTCTGGAAAAGTCGACCATGACACATCGTGTTCATCCTTTTACCGTCAATGAGATCCAATTGATTGTATCGACTCTGTACCCATGCTGCATCACTAAGCTTGCCTCCTGTATGATTCGCAGCGAAGGAACTTCCACCTTGGTGGATATAACAACTTCAGTATCATAGACCAGTAAATTGGGAGTTTCCCAGTTGATGTTCGGGCTGTGGTGCGATATTCGAGCAGAGAAAATTGTAGCTTCTCGTGCAACTTCTTGTAATTCTCCACCATATTCCTTAGTATATTCTTAATGTTCCTATTGGCGGCTTCTACAACTCCATTCATTTGTGTCCTATATGTTATAGAGTCCGGTGTTTGATCTTAAATGTTTCACACATGACTTTCATCGGATTAGTGTTAAGATTGGCATTGTTCTCGGCAATAACTGATTCAGACACCCCGAACCGATAGACGATATGGTCCCGGACAAAATCTGATGTGAACTTCTTAGTTATAGCTTTGTAGAAGGCGGCTTTGACCCATTTTGTGAAGTAATCAATAGCTACCAAGATAAATCTGTGTCCGTTGGAGGCATTGGGTTTGAGTGGTCCGATGAATCTATGCCCTAGGCAGCGAAAGGACAAGACAAACTTGTCACATTGAGTGCATTAGGTATTACTCGTATCATGTTAGCATGCACCTAGTGACACTTCTGTATGTTCTTGATGCAGTCAGTTTCATGGTCATCCAGAAATATCCCGCCCTTAATATCTTCTTGGCCAAAACGAACCCAGGTCTGCAGGTTCCGATATGTATCTCTTCGAGCAACCTAGATGCGTCATTGGCATCAACACATCTTAACAAACCCAATTCAGGAGTCCTTCTATACAGAATTCATCCACTCTTAAATAAATGGTTAGCTAATCTTTTATAATGTGCGCTTTTGAGTATATGTAGCGCCTTTCGAGTATTCTCCTATTTCCAGATATTCTTTGATGTCGTGAAACAATGGATTCTCATCAACTTCCTCTTCAACATAAGCACAGTTGGCTAGCTGCTTGCGGATATCTATTGGGATGGGGTCGATATAGTTCTTGGCTAGATGTTGTATGATGGAAGATAGGGTGGCCAATGCATCTGCGAACTCGTTATGAATCCTAGGAACATGTTTGAATTCTATCTCTGTGAACCTCTTGATCAAATCCTGCAAACAATGTAAGCATAGAAATATCTTGGTATTCTTGGTGGCCCATTCTTCGAGTACCTGATGTATTAGAATGTTTGAATCTCCTATTACCAATAATTCCTAGATGTTCATATCGATGGCCAGCTTGAGTCCCAGTATGCATGCCTCGTATTCAGCCATATTGTTTGTGCATAGGAATCTGAGCTTGGCGGGTACCTGATAGTGCTGACCAATTTCCGATACTGGGAGAGCCCCGATGCCCACTTCTTGAAAGTTTGCGGCTAAGTCGAAGAACAATCTCCTATCATCATATTCCTCGGCGATATCTTCTCCTATGAAGGACACTTCCTCGTCAAGAAAATACATATTCAATTGTTTGTATTCTCCACCTATAGGATTCTCTACCAGGTGATCGGCCAATGCCTGTACCCTGACTGGTTTCTGAGTCACATAGACGATGTTGAACTCACATAGCAATAGCTGGAAAATATACTTTAAGGAGTCCATTCTTAATGTGGTGTATGTAGAGAAATAATGTCTCAACTTCTGAGCTATCCACGTTAGAGCGTAACAGGTACGTTCAGATAGTGCATGTATATCGAGCTTCTTAAGGTGTGAAATACTTACTCAAATAACATATTTCCTACTCCTTTCGTCCAGTCTCATCATGTTGTACCAAGACGCATCTGAAGGCTCCATCCAACACAGATAGGAGCAATAAAGGTCTCCGGGCTCCGGTGGGACCAAAATAGGAGGTTTGGACAGGTACTCCTTGATTTTGTTGAAGGCTTTTTGACACTCTTCAGTACAACTTATTGCAGCATCCTTTCTCAGTGTCTTGAATATCGGTTCACATATTAGCGTCAACTATGCTATGAAATGGGTGATATAGTTGAGACGACCTAAGAAACCCACTACATCCTTTTTGCTTTTTGGTGGCGGCAGATCCTGAATGGCTTTGATCTTTGACGGGTCTAGCTCGATCTCGCGGGGACTAGCGATAAAACCGCACAGCTTCCCAGCAGGTACTCCGAAATCACATTTTGTAGGGTTCAACTTCAAGTTGTACCTCCATAGCCGGTCAAAAAACTTTCTCGGGTGTGCTATGTGAAACGGGATTTTCTTGGATTTAAGGATAACATCATCCACGTACACCTCTATCTCCTTATGTATCATGTCGTGAAAGAGAGTGGTCATGTCCCTCAAGTAGTTTGCCCCGGCGTTCTTCAAACCATACGGCATCATCTTATAGCAGTACACCCCTTATAGTGTAATGAAGGTTGTCTTCTCTGCGTCCTCTTCGTCCATCAAAATAGGGTGGTATCCTGCGAAGCAATCAACAAAGGATTGGAGTTCATTCTTGGCATAGTTATCGACCAATATGTGTATATTGGGTAGTGGAAGATCATCCTTAGGAATTGCTCTGTTCAGATCTCGGTAGTCAACGCACACCTTGACCTTTCCATCTTTCTTTGGTACGGGCACGATATTGGCTAACCAGGTCGGATATGCGGCCACTCAGAGGACTTTATCTTTGATTTTCTTGGTAACCTCCTCTTTTATCTTAAAACTCTTGTCTGGCTTGAATTTTTTTAGTTTTTGTTTCACTGGCGAAACCATGAGGTTGGTGGGTAGCATATGAGCCACTATGGATGTGCTCAACCCCGTGATGTCATCATAAGACCATACAAAGATGTCCTCATATTCCTTTAGAAATGTGATGTACTCTTCTCTCTCTAAAGGTGATAGATGAATGCTAATGCGAGTTTCTTTGACTGTTTCGGAATCCCATAAATTAACTGCATCAGTTTCTTCCAAATTGGACATTGGTTTCTTTTCTACTTCCCTGACAATTTCCTCAGGTATTACATAGTTCTCCCATTCTTCTGAATCACTCTCATCATGTTCTGCTGTCTCATTACATGTCATAGTTGTAGATTCAACAGGACAGTAAATAATTATGTTGAAAAGAGTGTAGAGAGATAATGATATAAATAGACAAAAGGAAACGATGCATTCATTAAAAACTTGAAATTGTTTGACAAAACACGACTCGATGTCTCGAGTATTTATTTCAAAATAAAATGCTAAAATGTCTTAAATGCCAGAAAACAATTTTAAAAGGAAGTCGTGCTAATTATGCCAAATCTACCCAGGAGCTCGGCGAGCCCAGGATGGTGCAGCGGTCCAGTTCCTGAGAACATCTCCATCTCCCACCATCCGGATGGTAAGGTCATTCCCCTCCTCACCCAATATCACATTGCAATCCATACCTTCTTCGTTCAATAATAAGTTCCTCATTCCAGCAAAGAACTCATCTTCTTTAAAACCCCAAATAATGTCGACCCTACGGAATGTCTGGTTCAATGGGGGTATGGGTTTAGGCACATGGTAAGGGAAATCATGCCATGGCGGCGACCAGTCCTCATACTCTTGCGTAGTGCATTCATATCCGAGACCGAAGGTTGTGCCCTGAGTACATGGTCGTATTGGTTCTGTTACCCCTTGAAGCTTAGGATCAATACCCTTGCCCGCGTCATACCCCAACCAAAGCAGCATTCTCAGCACCTTGTTGCTCCACCATCATCCTCTCTAGACTGTATGTATCTGCTCGATACTGTAGAATGTTTCTCCCCCCAACTTTCTTCTGTGCTCAACTGTTGGCACGGTCTGGTTGGTATAGATAGGGTTATTTACATCTTTGTAGATAACTACCTCCTGATGATTCCACTCAAACTTCACGACTTGATGCAAAGTAGAAGCAATTGCCCTAGCCATGTGTATACATGGTCGTCCCAACAGTAGGTTGTCGGTGGCAGAGATGTATAATACCTGCAACAAGACATCGAACATGGTCGGGCCTATCTTCAGAACCAGGTTAATTTCTCCAATAGTAGCCCTTTGGGACCATCAAACACTTTCACATTCATGCCTCCCAACCGTATCTCCGGTATACCTGCCTAATCTTTTCAGAGTAGTCAAGGGGCATATGTTAAGACTTGAACCCATATAATCAAGACTCGAGCAATGAACTTGTCTTCATACTGCACGGTGATGTGCAATGCTTATTATGACTCAAACCTTCTAGTGGCAACTCATCTTCGTGAAAGGTGATTTTGTGTGTCTTTAGCACTTGTCCCACCATGTTTGCTATCTCTCCACTAGTGATGCCAGCAGGTATGTAGGCTTTTCTTAAGACATTCATCAAGGTGTTCTTGTGTGCGTATGAGTTTTGTAACAATGACAGGATAGATATTTGAGCAGGAGTTTTGTTTAGGTGATCAATAACAAATACTCCTTTGCTTGTAACTTTCTCCATAGATCATTAGTACATATTTCCACAACAGGTTGTTTTGGTGTGATCTCCTAAGTGGTTCCTCCGTAAGCGAAATTTTCCAGCGGTAGACCCTGCCTGTCCTAGTCATTCCTTGGGTAGCGCCTGCTTCTTTTATATTGGCTTTCCCTTTCCTTCGTGCCTTTACCACATAAACCCAAGGAACAGCTTCAGGTTGGTAGGATGCTGATGGAGCTACCATCACAGTGAATGGAGGCCTGGATGTGGCCACTCTAATCAGGGAGAGTGTGATAGGGGATGTCATAGAAGTGTCTTCTTCTCGAATAAGACTAATGGATCCCTCCTGGTCCCATTCTTCATTATTCTCGATCATGTTTACACCCTCACCAATTGTGATCAGGAAGGGTTATTGCGGAGGTTCATGCAGATTCTTTTGCCTGACGTACCTTGGTGTCAATTGATGTCTCGATCTTATCTTTCAACATGCGACATTCCTCAATATTGTATCCCTTCATAGCCACAAGTCTTGTTAGGGTTGACCCACTAAGAGAGATTTTCAATAACGGCAGTAGGAATGGGAGTGACATAACCGGCAGCCTTCAGTCTCTCTTACAATTGAGTTGTGGGTTCGGTGATAAGGGTGTATTGTCTTGGAGTTTTACGGTCGAAATTTGGTTGGGGTTTTGGAGTTCTGACGGGCAGGTGGAGATGAGTGGTAGTATGCTAGCTGGGTATTATAGGTGTGGTAGGTGGTAGCAGGGTAATGGTATTTTAGGGTTGAAGGATGATATGTTGGTAGGGGGTGTTTGATAGGTAAGGGGAGACTTCGGTCCTTGGGCTACCATTATGGCACCCACTTCTTTCTTCTTAGAAATACCTCCAGATTGCAAAAAAAAAAATCAGTGGCCTGCAAAGCTTCAAAGCTAGTAACCATGCCACTCTTGGTACCCTCTTTGCTTCTTTCTCCCAACTTGATGATGTCGGAGAACTTGTGATACTCTATGAACATCAATCTCTCATAGTACTATGGGTCCTGAGCTCTGACGAAGAACTTATTCATTTTTTCCACTTCTAGCGATGGCCTCACCTTAGTAGCTTCTAATTTTCAACGGGTGCGTACTCATGAAAGGATTCCGTAAGTTTTTTCTTGAGATTATGGATATAGAAACGGTGCATTTTCTGTATTGAACATGAATCTGTCCATAAAATCGGATACCATACTTGCCCAATTAGGCTATTTCTTTGGGTTGTGGCTAATATACTAGGATAAAGCATTCCCAGTGAGACTTTGCATGACGGCTTCATAGGTATTTGCTCGTTCTTGCTTACTCCTACAAGTTAATTGCAGTAAGTCTTCAAATGCACCTTGGGATCACCAGTGCCATCAAACATTTCAAACTTTGGGGGTTTGTAATCCTCTTGTAGCTCTACATATGGATGGATACACAAATCTTCATAATTCAATACTTCCATGCCCTTTCCTCCCTCGACGTTCTGGACCCTTCCAGATAACTTCAGTTCCTCGACCATGTTCCGAATGAGCGGGTCCTTTTTGATAGGTTCGGGTAGTTATAATGTTTGCTGCGAGGTGTGTTGTAGAGCTTACACGTATATTGGGTTGCTTTGATGAGTTTCAGGGACTTGAGTGTATAGATGATCGTTGATGGATGCCTGGGGTGGCTCGAGGGTAGGTTGTGGTACATTTTGAGGAGTGGGGTAGGTGGTGGTTTGTGGGTATTAAGTCTTAATATGGTGGTGTTGTTGAGGTGTTTGTAATGGTGGAGGGCTAAGGTTTTGTGGGGGTTTGGGGGTGTGGTATTGATGTGTAGTAGTGGGGTTTGTGGAGCTAGGGGTGGTGGATTTTGGGGATATGGGTTTTAGGGTTGTGTCTGGTTTTGAGTGGTGGTTTCTTTGTGATTGATGTCGGGGACGTTTAAGGTAAGTGAGAGGTTGGCGAGGTAGCGTACCTGCTCGATCTCGCCTTGTAACTCAAAAATATTATGTTCTAATCGCAAAACTAGTTCATTCTATCCCAGTGTACTTCTTCCGTCTGAAGTCTCTAAATTCTCTTCCATAGGAGCATCGTCTTTTCTGTTGCCACCCAAATTATCCATCTTTCCTTTACCTTTTCGTTTGATGTCGTTAGAAAGGGAAGGAGGTCGAGGACTTCTAGATCTGTTGTGATATGTTGACGTTTCCAGAATGCACGGACCAACCTTTGGAAAAGGGAATAATTTAAAGAAAGATAAATAAAAGGTAGCTAAGTCAGTAAGACGAAACAAAAGAGTTTTGCATTATTTAAGCAGATAACACGTAAGGCGTGTAACGGTTCGTGTCCTAATTTGGGGACCTCGTTGTGCCCGAGGTAGGCCTAAGCGACAAATAAACTCGGAGCAATTTTGTGCCAACGTTGCCTCATCCCATTAATGCAAAAAATAAATAAAACCAATCTATTACTGAATCGATATATTGATATAGAGTTACTAATGGCACAAAGCCTTATTATATAGAACTCTAAACAAAATCTAATTATAAAACAATGAAAGAAAAACCCTCCTATCCTACATGGTCCTAGATGGACCTTCTCCATGCTATGCCTTCTTGGCTCCATCGATTGCATTCCCAAGGTCGCGCATGTCGAGTAGCAAGTAAGCCATTGCCAGCTTTCCTCCTTCGTCGTAGCCCATATCCTGGCAGTCCTAGAGCCACTTCTCATCTTTACTTCCAACTCAATTAGACCTTGCTCTAAGTGTTCCAACCTTTTTTGTTGACGTGTTCGCGATTCCCTTCCATTGTTTTATGCTTCCATGTCTATCTTGTGTTGTTCCAGGTGTTTGGCATCAGATTCAAAAACCCTCTTGCGCAACCTTTTGTACTTTACTTGGGCCTCGTCCTCTTCATCTATGATCCTTCCTTTCAGGTTGACTCCCGGTTTGACATCCTTGGTTATGTCAATTCTAGCCAAGAAAGGTAGTCATACATATGCCCGACATGATACCTGTCAAACTCGATTCTCTCTATCTACAATGATCTTTTGATTCCATATGTGCTGAGTCTCAAACTTGAAAATAATGAAGTCCCCTTTGAAGTCTGCCTTATATTGAGTCATATTAGATACTCGAGGTATAACCTATTTCCTTCCAGCTATCCTCAGTTTAGGCTATCTTGAAAATTCAAAGGAGATGTTAGAGTGTTTTTGATGATTTATGTTGGGTGGTAATCTTGGAATGAAAGAGATTGAGCCTTACTGCCAATATAGGTGTATAACAAGCATTGGAATTTTTGTTGCTCCACATGCAAAATGGGTTTCCCCACCCCGGTTGCAGTGCCTGGTGATATATTCGGCACAAGACCACTACAACGTGTAACCACCTTCTGGCCTCAAACACGTCGCCAACTTATTAGCTACGCTAGAAGCCACACTTACCAAAATCTACTTAAGTGTGGGGTCAAACATCATCCCCCCTTCGGAACATTCATCCTCGAATGTTGAGTTATAGTCACCCTTGCAAACTTCTTTAGTGAGTTTGAGTTGTGCCTGCGATAGCGGTTTCATTGTTGCCTCTCGTAGCATGGAACAAATAAGGGTACTTGGATTTTATGCCATCTTTAGTTTCCCATGTCTTTCTTATTTATTATTTTTCCTCCAAAGCACTTTCATTGAAACTATCTCCTTGGTTCGCAGCTTAAGCACTTGACAATCTAGAATAGCCACCAGAATTTCTTTGTAAGATAGGTCTTCTATAACTTGGATATCCTCAATAGGGGTAAAACGGGATGGAATACTCAAGCACTTTCTGAGCATAGACACGTGGAATACCGGATGCATTGCTTCCAAACCTGGGGGAAACTCAATATTATAAGCCACTTGACCGACCTTCTATTATGGTCCAATATATTGGGGCTGAGTTTGCCTCTTTTGCCAAATCTCATCCCGCCCTTCATAGGTGACACCTTCAAGAACACCCAGTCTCCTACAATAAACTCCAAATCTCGTAGCCAGTTATTTGAGTAGGATTTCTGCCTACTTTCGGGGGCCAACAATCTGCTTTGAATTAGCTTCGCCTTTTCCATAGCCTATTTTACCAACTCGGGACCCAATAACTTTGTTTCTCCCTCTTCGAACCAACCGATAGGAGATTTTACACTTTCATCCATATAGGGCCTCATATGGTTCCATTTGAATATTGGCATGGTAGCTGTTGTTGTATGAAAATTCGATGCGTGTAGGTGGTCCTCCCAACTTCCTCTGAAGTTTAGAACACGGACTCGTAACATGTCCTCGAGCATTTGAATAGTTCATTTGGCCTGGCCATTGGTTTGTGGATGAAAAGTGGTGCTATTGTTGATCCTTGTACCCCACCCTTTTTTGAATGATTTCCAAAAGTTAGCCGTAAATCGGGCACCTCGGTCTGATACAATGGAGACTGGAACCCTATGGAGTGGAACTACCTCCTTAATGTATAGCTTTGCATAATCTTCAGCTAAGAAGGTAGTCTTATCGGGAAAAAAGTGAGCTGACTTGGTTAGCCGATCCATGATGACCCATATGGAGTCAAACCTCTAACGTGATTATGGTAATCCGATAACAAAATCCATGTTGATTACTTCCTATTTCTAGGTCGAATTCCATATTTTGAAGAAACCCTCCCGGTTTTCGATGTTCAACCTTGACTTGCTGGCAATTTGGACACAAAGCGATGTATTCTGCAATGTCCCTCTTCATGACGTTCCACCAGTATAGCTGTCGAAGATCATGGTACAACTTGGTTGACCCCGGGTGAACAGAATACCGGGATCAATGAATCTCTATCGTGATCTGCTCGGAGTCCTCCGACATTGGCCACACACAACTAGTCTTTGTATCTAAGGACTCCATCCTCGGATAGCTCGAACTCTTGCTCCTTTTGAAAAGAAATTCTCTCTCTCATTTTCCCGAAAGCCGGATTGTCAAATTGCCATGCTTTCACTTCAGTTACTAGCGAGCATTCAATAGCATTACAAACTACGGTTCCTCCGCTATCGGTATCTCGCAATCGTATACTTATTAGCCAACTGGTACAAGTCTTTATTCATCTCTAACTTATTCTCCTTCACATGCTGCAAGCTGCTTACATATTTCCGGCATAACGCATCAGCCACAATGTTTGCCTTTCTAGGGTGGCATCATAATCCTTTAACAATTCAAGCCATCTTCATTCCCTCATATTTAGTTCTTTTTGCTTGAATATGTACTACAAGGTCTTGTAATCAATGAATATGTCAACATGAAATCCGTACAAGTAATGGTGCCATATTTTAAAGGAAAATATGATAGATTCTAGCTTCAAGTCATGAGTTGGGTAATTCTACTCATGTTTTCATAGTTTCCTCAAGGCATAAGCGACAACTCTCATGTGTTGCATTAGAAGACTGCCCAATCTCACTCTAGAGGCATAAAAAATACAACGTACCCCTCAGATCCTTAAGGATGTGTCAGGACTGGCGTCGAGGTTAACCTGTCTTTTAACTACTAGAAGCTCTTCTCACAAACATCGGTCCACCTGATGATACCTATATCCTATACTGATGATACCCAGATCTGAGATCGAATACTTAGCACCTTGCAACTGATCAAACAAATCATCGATGCTTGGAAGCGGATATTTGTTCTTGATTGTTACCTTATTCAGTTGTCGGTAATCAATACACATCCTTAGTGATCCATCTTGTAAACAAATAGCACCGGCTACCTACGGGAAGTACTGGGTCGAATAAACTTTATCAAAAAGGTCCTTCGGCTGATAATTTAATTCCTTCAACTTGGCAGGAGCCATCCTATATGGGGGAATAGATATCGATTGCGTAGCACGTGGCACGTCGATAGAAATTTCAAACTCCCTCTCGGATGGAATACCCGGGAGCTCGTCAGGGAGCACATCGGGAAATTCATTGGCAACCGCAACCGACTGATGGTAGGAGGCTTTTCCTCGACATCTTGCACTCATACCAAATGGTAAAAACATCCTTTCTTGATCATCTTTAGACCCTTAAGGTAAGAAATAAACTTCCCTTTTGGCGCTACAACATCTCCATTCCATTCAATAACAGGTTCTTCGGAAAAGTTAAAGCGAACCACTTTCCTCCTACAATCCACTATATCATAACAAGAGGCCAGCCAATCCATGCCCATAATAACATCGAATTCCAATATTTACAACTCATTCATATCAGCCACGGTATGGTGATCGTAAAGCATCACATCACAACCTCGATATACTCGCCTAACTATCACAGACTTGCCTACGAGCGTGGACACTTCGAATGGCTGACATAATAATCAGGTTCCTTAAAAAATGTACTAACAATGAATGGGGAAATGTATGACAAAGTGGAAATAGGATCTATCAGCACATACATATTAAGGGAGAATACGGGATAGTATACATGTGACCACGTCTGGTGATGACTCTAAATTTTGACGATCTGACAATGCATAGATACGATGCTGTTGTTGCGCACATAGGCCAGACATTCCACCTTTATGCCTACCCCTTCCTATCGGTAGTTTCATACCTTGATCACGTGGATGTACTATCGTAAAGAAGCTACTGCAGGTCCCGTTGGGGTATTACACCACCCACATTTCTCACTAAGCAATAGTGCATGATATGACCAGCCTGCCCACAAGAATAGCACAAATGTGACCCTTGGTGGGAATGCCCAAAATAATTCCTACCACATCGGACACAATGCAGCACCAGAGGCCTCATCTTACTACAGTGTCCTCTATATTATGAGCTCTGTCCTCAGGGATTCTAACCATGACCGGAGTAGGTGATATGATCACAATGCTGAGCTTAGAACTATGACATTGCACTAGCTGCCAGATAAGATAGATGACGGAGAAATGGGGGTCTAGACTCACCTCGTAACTCTCCCATACCACTGGTAGACTGGGCTCTTCTATGTTAGCCCTGGTCATGCTCTCGAGCAGCTCGTTGTTGACTTTTTTGATCCTCCAAGCTCTGCACATATGCTTGTATACGAGCAATGTCCATGTTCAGACTCAGAGAAATAGGTGTGCAGTCATTGATCTGGCCCCAGAGCACCCACAAATCGATGTATTCTATCACTCATGGGTAAATACTACTGTAAAAAGGCTTGGGAAACCTCATTCCATCCTACGAGTAGGGCAGGAGGTCTCGTATGTTGCTCTCATATTTCATACCAAGTCACTATAATATCCTGCAATCTCTATGAGGCAAGCTCCATGGACTCTATATCAGTGGCATGCATAACTCGTTAAGTTCCGCTGCATTTGGTCTAGAAAATTCTGGGGATCTTCGTTTGGATTTGCTCCAATAAATAACGGGAGGTCCAAATTTATGAAATCCCGAACTCTTGTACTGACTGCTCTATCTGAGGTGGCAAGGGCTTGACATTAGGCCTGAGAGGCCACTAATTGAGTCAACAGTTGTACTGCAGTTCGCATATCTTAATCCTACTCGGGAACAACTGTGGGAGGAATAAGGGGTGCGTTAGTTCCTCTATGTTTTTCCAGAGGTAATGGTGTTGTCCCCGAAACCTGAGTTCCAACCTCATCGTGGGGTCCATGTTGACCGATCGGGGCAGGCGGCACCCGGCTGGTACCTTCTCATACTTCTTCATTTATTCCCTGAAGAAGGGCTTTGCGTCTCGTGGTAGGAATTGCTATAAACATATAAACCTAGGAGAAACTCACAACTACCTGTAAACCCACCACCTTAATCCTCTTCCTCCATGCCTTCCTATCGCTAGTCATTTTCTCAATTAGGTGAAGCACCGACATGTCCTGCCTAATCACGTCTCCCCAATACTTCTTTGGCCTACCCCTGCCCTTTCTCAAGCCCGCCATGGTCAACCTCCCACACCTCCTGACTGGGGCATCTATGTCTCTCCTTCTCACAGGCCCAACCTATCGCAGTCTCAATTCCCGAAACTTGGCTTCCACGGATGCCACTCCCACCTTTTCCCTAATAATATCATTCCTGATATTATCTTTCCTAGTATGTCCACATAGCCATCTCAACATCCTCATTTCATCTATGCTCATCTTCAGGACATAGGACTTCTTGACGGGACAACATTCAGCTCCATACAACATAGCCGGTCCAACCATCACCCTATAGAACTTGCCCTTAAGTCTAGGCGGCACATTTTTATCACATAAACCCCCGAAGCTAGCTGATAACTAGCGATTTTGACGTGTTACATTCTCCTTCTTGCTTACGCTTTAAGTATAAATTCTTACAAAATAGTCCCGAAAGGCTCATAAGTTGTGCTTGATTGCAGGTTTGAGCAACAAAGTGACGAGATGTCAAAGATCGGCTCAAAAGGAGTGAAACCTGCACAAGTACCAAAAACAAGACCAAACTCAGGAGAAACAGACCTAGTGCGGCCGCAGTACACTTTGTGCGGTCCGCACTAGGGAGATTCAGAGAGTTAGATTTTCAGGCATCAAGTCAGTGCGGCCGCAGAAGGTTTTGTGCGGTCCGCACTGAGGCACCGCGGCCGCACTATCATTTTGTGCGGTCCGCGGAAGCAAACTTCAGAGAGATGCCATGTGTTAAGGATCAAGCCTGTGCGGTCCGCAATCGTGTTTGTGCGGACCGCGCTAGTTGCCTCCGCGGCCGCAGTCCATTCTGTGCGGTCCGCGGAGCCTGGGTTCAGAGAGTTGATTTTTCAGAGTCAAGAGCCTAGTGTGGCAGCACACCATTTTGTAAGGTCTGCACTGACCCCGCAGGGGTATTTTTGTCCAGTTTTCCAGCTTAGTATAAATAGAACATTTTTCCATTTTTAGGGTATCAGATACTTGAGAACAGTAGCTGCGCTCGTGAGAAGCCATTTTGTAGCCATTTTGGGCACTTTAACGTAGTTTTAGCAATTGAATCATTATATTTACTTTAGTAATTTAATATTATGTCTTTCTCTTCATCTATTTTTCTGATTTTATCTTCAAGCATGAGTAGCTAAACCCATTAGCTAGGTTTGTGGCTCAACCCTAGTATGGGTAATTGATGGGTGTTGTAATTTGAGGTTAGATTGATTATTGCTGTTTGTTATTTGGGTCAATTTTATTGTTTAATTTATGAATTAGTGGTTGCAAGCACTAGTTTGTGCTAAGTTGACTTGGGCTCTTCTTGAGAAAGAGAGCCTAAGTGCCTAAAATTGACTCAACAAGGAATTGGGATGGACTCATGAGATTTGATAGTCCCAATTAAAGGGTTAAACCTCGAGAGAGTAATTACCCGACTTGAACCCTAGTTGCTCGGGCAAATATGCATACCCAATTGTTCTCAAGAGAGTCAATTGGGCAAAACCACTCTTTCTACCGAGAGGTGTAGAGTGGGTAGTATTGAGCAACGGTTATAACATACTTCCCCAATCATGTGAAACGTGCCTTAGATGCAATTAACCGTCAATTAGCCACCTAGGTAAAGGTCACTACTCTAGTGCCTTTTAAATCATTAGATACAACTTGTAGCAATTTACTCTTAGTCTAATTCAGTTGCAATTATATTTTGTAGTTTGATCATAGTAGAATATAAAGAAAACCCCATAAATTATGAGAAGTATAATTAAGAACACACACGCGATCCTAAAGTAGATAGATACTCGACTCCAATCCTAGCTCTCTGTTGATTCGATCCCGACCCACAAATCGAGTAAAAGCTATTGCGACCCTCTCTTGCTACTTTTTAGTAGTGCGGATTTGGCAGCGATCACTTTTTGGCGCCGTTGCCAGGGAGTTAACGGTTTTGGCTATCTATTTAGTTAGCTTTGTGTGTTGTTCTTCTTTCCTTCTTTGTTACTAATTTGCGTGTGTCAATACTACAGGTACCAAAATGGCTTTAAATGCGAATGACCCTCTTGGAAATGTGCTTGCGGGGGAGGAGGTTGAGGATATTGGAGATGATGAGGTGCCTCTTGTACCTCCCGGACCACGACGAGGCCGCCAGGCCAATGCTAATGGCAACATTCCAGACCCTCCTCCGCCACCTCCAAGAGCGGTTCCTCGGGTGCTACCGAACCAAGGCTGTGCAAGTGCTATTGTCCCTCCCAGAATCCGGGCAGGCAATTTTCAGATAACCAATGTGATGTTGACTTTACTTGAGCAGCGTGGGTATTTCACGGGCGCTGCGGATCAAAATGCCTACAAACATCTAAAAGGGTTCGTGGATACATGTTGGGGTAGCAAGCAGACGAATGTGTCCGAAGATGCTCTTAGGTTGAGATTTTTCCCCTTCTCACTTCGGGGGAAAGCATTGGATTGGCTAGAGAGACTCCCCAACCATTCCATCACAACTTGGGATGAATTGGCAGATAAATTTATTGCTAAATTTTTCTCACCCGGGCACATGGCGGCACTTCGAGATGAGATATTGGCCTTCAAACAAGAACCCACGGAACCTTTGCATGAGATTTGGGAGCGTTTTAGAACAATGGTGAAGGAATGCCCCAATAATGATATGAAGGAGGTGATGATACAACAAACCTTCTATCAGGGCATCAATACTACAAATCAATGCATAGTAAATCAATTGGCTAGGGGTAATTTCATGAAGTTGACTTATGACGAAGCTTGTGAGATTCTTGATGAGATGGCGGATACATCCTCCGCATGGCAAAGTAGGGCCAATGTTCCTCAAGGTGACCCTACGGTTATTCATTCGCATAAGGAACTACATGACCATAGACAGGCTATAGCGGAGTTGACAACTACTATGAACCAATTGGCTAAGGCACAGTTGCAACAAGTCCAAAATCCTCGCCAAGTGAATGCCATGGAGGGTGTGAATATGCTTGTTAACAAGAGAAGGCAACGAAGGCAACAAAACCAAGGGAATTCTGAGCAATTTGATGATGATTGTGATGGGTTTCAAAACGATGGCTATGATGAGCAAAATGAAGAGGTACAATATGTAAACAATTTTCAAGGCCAACGGGGCAACTCTTCCAACCAACAATAGTGGCGACCCCAGGGCAATTGGGGCAATCAACAACAAAACAATGGTAATTGGGGGAACAATAATCAAAACAACAACTGGGGCAATCAGAACAACAATCAAGGTAACCAAGGGCATTGGAATGGTAATAACAACAATTGGGGCAACAATAACAATCAAGGTGGATGGAACAATGGGAACCAAGGAAACCGGGGGCAAGGCTTTCAAAGGCCCCGAATGTACCAACAACCGAACAATCCACCCCCTTTCCCTTCTCAAAGTCCTAGTTCTTCGGGTAATGAAATGGGTAGAATTGAAATGATGTTCGAACAAATGATGAAAAAGAATGCGGATTCCGATGCGCAATTGGCTTCTCACAATACTTCAATTAGGAATTTGGAGGTGCAAATAGGCCAAATCTCTCAATCATTGAATACTCGCCCGAAGGGTGCTCTACCAAGTGATACGGTAGTGAACCCAAAGGGTGGGAACAATCATGTCATGGCAGTTACAACACGAAGTGGGAGAGGCGGTGATGTGAATGCCTCGAAACAAAAGCAAGTTGTTGATGATGATGTTGAGTTGCAAGAAGATGTGGTTCCTTTGGTAGTTGAAGATGTGGTTGATGACAATGTGAACAATGAAGTGAGGATTGACATTAATGAAACTGAGGTGGAAACTCAAGAGGCCGTGAACCCGTCTAGGGAGCACGTAATTGACATGCCGGAGCCGGTTGTGCCAAAAGCCAAGGCACCTTTGCCTAGGCCACTCCCCCTATCCTCAGAGGCTAGCCAAGCAGAAAAGTGAGAATCAATTCAAAAAGTTCATTGACATGATGAAGAGCTTATCCATCAACGTGCCTCTGGTGGATGCTTTGGAGCAAATGCCTGGTTATGCTAAATTCATGAAAGATTTGGTTACAAAGAAAAGATCAATGGACTGTGAAACTATCAAGATGACCCACCAAGTTAGTGCCATAGTACATTCAATGGCCCCGAAATTAGAGGACCCTGGTGCTTTCACTATCCCCTGCACTATTGGTAGTGCAGACTTTGCCAAAGCTTTATGTGATCTTGGGGCAAGCATCAATTTAATGCCCTTTTCAGTTTTCAAGACCCTGGATATTGGGCCACCAAGGACAACTTCCATGAGATTATAGATGGCAGATAGATCAATGAAGCGACCTTTGGGTATTGTTGATGATGTGCTTGTCCGGGTGGACAAATTTATCCTGCCGGCTGACTTCGTAATTTTGGATTGTGAGGTGGACTATGAGGTCCCAATTATTCTAGGGAGACCTTTCCTTGCAACGGGGAAGGCGTTGGTTGATGTTGAAGCGGGTGAACTAACTTTTCGAGTGGGGGATGAGAAGGTCGTCTTCCATGTTTGCAAATCCATGAAGCAACCCAATAGCACCGAGGTGTGCTCATTTGTGAACATTGTCACAGCTGTGATCGTGGATGACACAAGTTCTATGATTAACGTGGAGGATCCCCTTGAGGCCGTGCTATTAAATCTTGATGTCAATGATGATGCAAGCTGAGTGGAGTGTGTCAATGCCTTACATGGGATGGGCTCTTATTCCTATGAGCCCAGAAAATTGTCTTTGGATCTTGAAATTCGAAAAACTCCACCAACCAAACCATCAATTGAGGAGCCACCAGTGTTGGAGTTGAAGCCACTTCCTCCACACCTCAGGTATGAATTCTTGGGCTCTAATTCAACTTTACCAGTAATTCTTTCCTCTTGTCTTACTAATATGTAGGTAGATGCTGGCGGTGCTCAAAAAGCGGAAAAAGGCAATTGGATGGACTTTGGCCGATATTCGGGGGATAAGCCCTGCATTTTGCATGCACAAGATTATTTTGGAGGATGATGCAAGGCCCTCCTTGGAACATCCAAGGAGGCTCCATGAGGAAATGCATGAAGTGGTCAAGAAAGAAGTGATCAAGTGGCTAGATGCAGGTGTGGTGTATCAAATCTCCGATAGCTCATGGACTTCTCCGGTGCAATGTGTGCCGAAGAAAGGTGGGATGACTGTGAAATCACCAGGGCTTCAGCAATTGTTTGGGAAAGCATGTCATTTACCAGTGGAGTTCGACCATAAGTCCATGTGGGCCTTAAGGAAGCTTAATCTTGAGTGGGATGTTGCGACCAATCTTCGTGTTGAACAACTCAATGAACTTGATGAATTCTGGTTCCATGCATACTCTAGTTCGTCCTTGTATAAGGACAAGATGAAGTACCTTCATGATAAATATGCACGTGGAAAGGAGTTCAAAGTTGGTGATTTGGTGCTCTTATTCAATTCTCGTCTAAGGTTGTTTCCGGGAAAGCTTAAATCAAAATGGAGTGGACCGTTTGAAGTTGTGTGTGTGACCCCCTTTGGTGCTCTTGATCTGCAGAACAAAGTGGCGAAGTTTTTAGAGTGAATGGGCACAGGGTCAAGCATTATCTTGGGAAGTTTGATGATAGCCATGTGGTGGCTGTTGTACATTTTTAATGATGTGATGGTAACCCGCGTCGTGCCGCGACGTTAAATCAGGCGCTTCTTGGGAGGAAACCCATGTGTTTTTCTCTTTGTTTTCTTTGATTTTCTTTGTAGTATAGGATTGATTTTCGGGCTAACTGGTTGTGAGATGTTGTAGGATTGAGTTGACGCATTGCAGGACATAATTGAAAAAATGTTCAGTCTCTGAAGTTTCCAGTGCGGCAGCACTACACTTTGTGCGGTCGCACTGGTGAAGGGTGACAAAAAAATTTCTCTCTGAAGTTTGCCACCACGGCCGCGGTTGATTTGGTACGGTCCGCGGTGGACCACCGCGGTCGCGGTCCATTGTGTGCGGACCGCGGTGGGTTACTGATTTGGAACTGATCATAATAGACCAGTGCGGACCGCGGTCCATTTTGTACGGCCGCACTGGTAGGTAAGAATGGGCCCCAGGGGTTTCTCTATAAATAGACCCCAAGGGCCTCCTGATACCCTTTTCGCAACTTTGAAACTCGGAGACCATACACACTGTCATCTTCTTCTTAGTTCGTAATTGACTGCTTGATATTGATTAGATTCTCCTCATCTCATAATCTGGTAACATTACACCCATTTCTTCTCTGTTTAATTTTGTAATTTTGCTTAATTTTCATCTTTTCTTAATGTCTGTTCTTCTCCCTCCCGTGATTCTTTTAAATTGTTAGGTTAGGTTAGTTAGATTTTTATTTCTTGCATACTTTGTGAGTATAATGGATTGGGTAAGTGAGTAGGGACCCTAATTAGGTGAAAGCTGAACTTAAGAACAACAATTAATAAGCCCTAACTCAGTGTCAAGACTAGGCAAACTGTGCGGACCGCGGTCAATTCTGTGCGGTCCACAGTGCCCAAGTGCGGTCCGCATTACCACTTTGTGCGGACCGCGGTGATCAACTTCTGAAAGGTGACTCTTGCCCAGTGCGGCCGCACTACATTATGTGTGGTCCGCACTGGTGAGATCCAGAGACCTTGTTATTGGAACCCTATACCTGCGCGGACCGCGGTCATTCTTGTGCGGTCCGCGGTGGCCTCAGTGCGGCCGTACTACCATTTTGTGCGGTCCGCACTAGGCAACTCCTGCAACATTTTTATTTGTCTGCAACACGGTTTTATGTGAACCCATTGATACTAACAAGTTATTTGAATTGTGTTTGCAGACAATGGTGAGAAAAGGCTCAAAACAACCCGGAAAAGGAGAACCCTCCCGGGGAGGGAAGAAGAAGATGGTAAAACTCACTCCCCAAGCTCGGGAGAACATAAAAAAGACCAGAAAGCTAATTAAAGCTGCAGACAGAGCTGCTTCCCATTCCTCGGGGAGTGAGTACCAACCGTCACGGACATTTCTTCCGACTCCGTGCCAGAGTATGTTGAAGACTGGCCAGAGAGGTTTAGGCTAAGAGATAACCCTCCACCACCAACCACTACCCAAGCACCAGAGCATGTTCCCACTGAGTCATCTGAGGGCTCAGCAGCCGGCAGTGGTGATTACTCCACCTCCCCCATAGCTTCATTATCCGGGGAGGGTGCAGACGGAGGTGAGGAGGAGGTACAAGGGGATGAGGAGATAGCTGATGGTGGTGAGCCTCAGGTGGGAGGCATTGCCCGAACTAGAAAGCCTGAGGTTTGGAGAGATAGGTTCGTGAGTGAGGTAGCGTACCACAAGTTTAGGGAGTGGTGGTCGGTGAGAAAGTTGATACCGGAGCGGAGTTTCATTGACAGAGATTTATTACCCCACAACCCTCACGTGCAGAGACAGTTCAGAACTAGAGTGGGTTGGGAATACTTCTTAGATGACTGTGTAGATGCTAATGAACACATGGTCAAGGAATTCTACAGTAATGTAGCCCACATCAAAAAGGGCTCCAAAGTGACCAAGGTTCGTAATAAGATAGTGTTATTTGATGAGAGATACCTTAATGAATAATTGGGCTTCAATGAGGAGGATGAGACTTTGTATATGGCGAAGTTGGAGATGGGCGAGGAGGTCCGTCCATGGTTAGCTCAGTACCTGGCAATCCCAGGTAGCGTTCCTGATTGGTTGACTGCTGGGGTAAAAATATTGCGGAGGACCCTGAACTTTGAGGCGAGGGGTTGGGAGACATTTGTTTGCAGCCGGTTGGATCCTACTACACATGATCAGACCCTTCCTCTCCACCGGGCTGTGTTGGTTGCTTCAATTATGGTGGGATACCCCATTAATGTGGGGAATGTGATGTCCCGCATTATCTCGTTAGTGGGAGCAGAGCATGACCGGAACTACCCTTTCCCTAGTACCCTCACTATGTATTTTCGGGACCTGAAGGTGGACAAGAAGCCCTATGATGTCAAGGTCAAGGCGACAGCCCCGTTCTCCTGGTATAGCTTGAAGGGGAATGACAACCCCAAGGACAAGAACTACAAAGCCCCTACTTCTGCCCCAACTGGCCAGTCTGAAGAGCCAGTTGTGGTAGAGGTCCCTGCTGAGCCTACCTCCATTTCTGCTGAGATGCCTCCCGGACCTTCCACTTCTACAGCCATTCCTCCTGGTCCTTCCACATCAGCAGGCCCGGAGATTCCATCTAGCCGGGCCCATCCCATCACTGCCCACCGACTGAGCCAGGCCCTTGCCAGTATCAACAACTGGATGTCCACAGCGTCATCTAAGTTGTCCACATTGTCTGCTACTGTAGCAGCTCAGTCAGCCCCACAGGTACCCCAGTCAGTCGAGGATGCGCTCAAAGAGATACTTGAGAACCAGAAGAAAATCCTCAACACTCAGGATGCATTAACAAAGGCAGTGGATTCACATAGCAAGGCTCTCAAGGAGCTTGCTAAGGAGCATAGGAAGCTACGGAAGACACGGGCCTCCAAGGAGTCCGTGAAGGAGCTGCGGGCAGATGTTGATAGACTGAAGGCAGACCAGCTGCCTTTGGACCTGTTGCTAGATGATCCCGTCCCAGCAGCTCATCCACAGCCGGAGCAGACCCAGAGGCCTCCGAAGAGGAGGAGGACGATCCCTAGAGCAGATGATGCCATCATCCAGTTGGCGGACCCACCGGAGGCTTCCTCCAGTCAGCCACAGGATGTACCAGTTCCAGAGCCTGTCCAGGCCCAGGTCCCAGTAGCAGTAGAGCAGACCACCGGGAACCAGTCTGAGGTTCCCGAGCACACAGAGGACCCAGGGACCACCCATGATCCTATGCAGACGGACATGGCTTAGGGAGTCATCTATATCCTTTTTCTATCTTTTTGGTGCTTATTTAGACTAGTTGGCATTGGGGACAATGCCAGCTTTTATTCGAGGGGGTGCGCCCTTCATTTTTGGATGACTGTATATATTGATACCATTTTATGCTTTCTTGATTTTCATTTGGTCTGTATATAATTTTATATTTAGTTACTTTTATCGCACTTTTTATCTTTCCTTTGGTCTGTATATAAAGTTACACTTCATTGTATATATTCATCCCGTCTATTGTATATTCAAATCCCCTCTTGTATATATTTATTCTATTTTCCGCAAAAAAATTTCGTTTTTAGCTTCTTATTTGTGATTCGTAGCTTCTTGTTTTTGAAATTTGCAATAAGCCTTTGGTTTTCTTAATGCCACGGTTCTTTCCAAAGGTGGAGTGTTGTGTGAGCCGGGTGGCTCTTCCCAATGATAGATGGCGTGAAAACCTTCTTAAGGGTTTGAGTCCGTTTTTCTTTTTGTTTTTAGTAGTTTGTAGTTAAGGGTACCTCAAGCAAAGCTTCACTTGGGCCTAGCACATTTGCCTTTGATCTTATGGTCAAAAACAAATTGTTGTGTTTAGGATGGTGAAAGTCGTGGCCTTGAGACTCTTGTGTTGACCAATAATCATCAAGTGGTTTTTCGGGACCATTGTGTGCTCAAATCGTATCTAAGGTCGTTGTTTAGCAATCCCTTAGCTGGTGTGGTGAGTAATTGAATTGCAAGTTCAAGTCTCGAGCCATTGGTCTAGAACTTGCCCTGAATGTTTGTTGAGGCGAAATCCTAAGTGAATTTCGACTTGAGACGTGATTATAGGCTCTCCTTGATCCAAATGATAGATTGAACAATTCCATATCTTACCAATAATAAGATCCCTATTTAACCCTTTTGAGCATTAGACCTTTTTCTTTCAAGAACCATGATACAAGCCTATACCCGTTCTAAAAGATACCCTCTCTTGGCACCCAAATCTTTCCTTTAGCACATGGCAAAAGTATAAGTTTGGGGGAGAGACGAGGATTGCAACAAAGTGGTAAAAAGGCACAAAAGTGAAGAAAAGGAAAAGTAATGAAAAAGAAAGAAAAGCAAAAAGACAAAAAGAAAGTTCAATGTGAAAAAGAATAAAAAGGGATTCAAGAAAGCAATGAAAAAGAAAGAAAGGTGTGGAAAGTTGAAAAAGGAGAAAAGGTCTGAAATGCATAAGAAAGAGTGACAATGTTTCTCTCTAACCCCTTAGAAAGAAGTGAAATGACTCAAAGAGTCAAGTGAATTGTGCCAAATGAATCAAAAGAAGTGCTTAAGGGAAGATGGAACCCACTTGAACAAAAACATGACCTACCCTAAACCAAAATCCTTCACAATGACTCCACAAAAGCCCTATATAATCTTGAGTTAGCTTAAATTAGTGGATACTTACATAAGGGGCAAGCATATGGTACCTAGAGCCGGACTTGTGACCTTTCCTTGAGAGAGATGAGTGAATTCCCATTAACCTCGTTTTGTGTGCCACTATTCTAAAGGTGAGGTTTGCTTAGGGAGAGTTGAGGATGTGTGAATTTGGGTTCCACAATGACCAAAGTAATTGAAAGAGTTCTTTGATTTGTTGAGTCAACTCTTGATGCTCTTGTGTCGCACTTGATCCATGGTTTTTCAAAGGCTAAATATTGCCAATGACTCATGTGTGTCGAGGGCAATTGTTAGTCCCAATTGATGCTAGTTGAGGTTACTTTAGGATAGCTGAAAATTCTTGGATTTTACCTAAAAGGGGTGGGTCTTACTTTGTTTGCTTGAGGACAAGCAAAAGCTTAAGTTTGGGGGAGTTGATAACTAGGGATTTTGACGTGTTTCATGCTCCTTCTTGCTTACGCTTTGAGTAAAAATTCTTACAAAATAGTCCCGAAAGGCTCATAAGTTGTGCTTGATTGCAGGTGTGAGCAACAAAGTGACGAGATGTCAAAGATCGGCTCAAAAGGAGTGAAACGTGCAGAAGTACCAAAGACAAGACAAAACTCAGGAGAAACGGACCTAGGGCGGCCGCAGTACACTTTGTGCGGTCCGCACTAGGGAGATTCAGAGAGTTAGATTTTCAGGCATCAAGTCAGTGCGGCCGCAAAAGGTTTTGTGCGATCCACACTGAGGCACCGCGGCCGCACTATCATTTTGTGCGGTCCGCGGAAGCAAACCTCAGAGAGATGCCAATTGTTAAGGATCAAGCCTTTGCGGTCCGCGATCGTGTTTGTGCGGACCGCGCTAGTTGCCTCCGCGGCCGCAGTCCATTCTATGCGGTCCGCGGAGCCTGGGTTCAGAGAGTTGATTTTTCAGAGTCAAGAGCCTAGTTCGGCCACACACCATTTTGTGCGGTCCGCACTGACCCCGCAGGGGCATTTTTGTCCAGTTTTTCCAGCTTAGTATAAATAGAACATTTTTCCATTTTTAGGGTATCAAATATTAGAGAACAGTAGGTGCACTCGTGAGAAGCCATTTTGTAGCCATTTTGGGTACTTTAACGTAGTTTTACCAATTGAATCATTATATTTACTTCAGTAATTAAATATTATGTCTTTCTCTTCATCTATTTCTCTGATTTTATCTTTAAGCATGAGTAGCTAAACCCATTAGCTAGGGTTGTGGCTCAACCCTAGTATGGGTAATTGATGGGTGTTGTAATTTGAGGTTAGATTGATTATGGGTGTTTGTTATTTGGGTCAATTTTATGGTTTAATTTATGAATTAGTGGTTCCAAACACTAGTTTGTGCTAAGTTGACTTGGGCTCTTCTTGAGAAAGAGAGCCTAAGTCCCCAAAATTAACTCAACAAGGAATTGGGATGGACTCAAGAGATTTGATAGTCCCAATTAAAGGGTTAAACCTCGAGAGAGTAATTACCCAACTTGAACCCTAGTTGCTCGGGCAAATATGCATACCCAATTATTCTCGAGAGAGTCAATTGGGCAAAATCACTCTTTCTACCGAGAGGTGTAGAGTGGGTAGTATTGAGCAACGGTTATAACATACTTCCCCAATCATGTCAAACGTGCCTTAGATGCAATTAACTGTCAATTAGCCACCTAGGTAAAGGTCACTACCCTAGTGCCTTTTAAACCATTAGATACAACTTGTAGCAATTTACTCTTAGTCTAATTCAGTTACAATTATAATTTGTAGTTTGATCATAGTAGAATATAAAGAAAACCCCAAAAATTATGAGAAGTGTAATTAAGAACACACACGCGATCCTAAGCTAGATAGATACTCGACTCCAATCCTAGCTCTCTGTGGATTCGATCCCGACCCACAAATCGGGTAAAAGCTATTGCGACCCTCTCTTGCTACTTTTTAGTAGGGGGAGTTGGCAGCGATCACTAGCCTCCATCTCTTCCAACCCGCTCCAATGTGGTGAGTAACATCCTCGTCAATCTCCCTGTTGCCTTGGATTATAGACCCAAGATACTTGAAACTATCTCTTGTGGGAATGACTTGAGTATCAATATTTACTTCCACTTCTTTTTCATGCCTCTCATCACTGAACTTGCACTCCAAGTATTCAGTTTCTGACCACTTAACTTGAAACCTTTGGACTCAAGCATCTGTCTCCAAACTTCCAACCTAGCATTAACGCCCCCTCACGTCTCATCAGTAAGTACTATGTCGTCAACAAATAACATACACCATGACACCCTCCCTTGTATGTGTCGTGTCAGCACATCCAACGCTAGGGGAAAAAAATAGGCTAAGGGCTATTCCCTGATGCAACCCCATCTCCAAAGGGAAATGTTTCGAGTCTCCTCCCGCAGACCTCACCCGGGTCTTAGCACCTTAATACATGTCCTTAATCACCCTAATGTACACTATCGGGACTCCGCTAACCTCCAAACATCTCCTTAGCACCTCTCTCGGGACTTTGTCATAAGCCTTCTCAAGGTCAATGAACACCATGTTCAAGTCCTTTTTCCTCTCCCTATACTGCTCCACCAATCATCTCACAAGGTGAATGGCTTCTGTAGTTGACTATCTCGGCATAAATCCGAACTGATTCTCAGAGATAGATACGCCTATTCTCACTCTCTTCTCCACCACCCTCTCCCAAACCTTCATAGTGTGACTCAGCAGCTTGATACCCTTATAGTTGTTGCAGTTCTGGATATCACCTCTGTTTTTGTACAATGGAATCATCAAACTCCACCTTCAATCTTCGGGCATCTTCTTCGTCTTGAAAATGACTTTAAACAATCTACTAAGCCACTCCAAGACTACCCCACCCGCTTCTTTCCAAAATTCCATCAAGATCTCGTCAGGCCCAGTCGCCTTACCCCTGCTTATCTTCCGTATTGCCACATCAACATCCTCACACTTAATACACCTACAAAACCCAAAATCTCCCCGAATCTCTAAGTTCTCCAACTCACCCATCGTGATGTTCCTATCCCCTTCCTCGTTCAAGAGTCTATGGAAGTACTCCTACCATCTACGCCTGATACATGACTCTTCCACCAATACATTACCGTCTTCATCTTTGATGCACCTCACTTGATCCATGTCCTGAGTCTTCCTCTCCCTAATCTTGGCTAACTTGTACAGCTTCCTATCCCCTTCTTTGACCCCAAGATCCTCATACAATATTTCAAAAGTTGCAGTCTTAGCTGTCGTGACCGCGAGTTTCGCCTCTCTCCTTGCTTTCTTATGACACTCCTTATACCACCTTCGCTCTTCTTCGTCCGTGCTCCCCACTAGCTTCAAATATGACGTTTCTTAGCTTCCACTTTTCCTTAGACTTTCCCATTCCACCACCAGTCCCCTTTTTGGCCACCCGAGCAACCCTTCGAGACCCCTAACACCTCCATAGCAGATTTTTTAATGCAGTTCGATGTTGTGGTCCACATACTACTCGCGTCCCCACTACTCCTCCAGGCCCCCATGGCCAATAGCTTCTCCCCCAACTCCTGATCTTAGGTTGGCCGTACACCGCTCTCTTTTTCCTTGCTCCCTTGCCTTCCAAGTTCATTACCAAGAGCCTATGTTGCATTGACAGACACTCTCTCGGGATAACTTTTCAAACTATACAAAGGCCCTTATCACCTCTCCTGAGGTGAAGATAATCAATCTGAGTCTTGGCAACCCTACTCTGGAAAATGACCAAGTGTTCCTCCCTCTTCATAAAACTTGTGTTAGCTAGAACCAAGTCAAAAGCTTTAGCAAACTCCAACAATAAAGTACCGTCCTCGTTCCTAACCCTGAAACCGAACCAGCCATGCACCTCGTCATAACCCGTAGCCGTCTCCCCAACATGACCATTAAATTCACCCCCATGAAGATCTTCTCAGACTATGGGATACCACACACAACCTTATGCAAATCCTCCCAGAAGCGTCTTTTGACCTCCTTGCTCAGTTCCGCTTGAGGCACGTAAGCATTAATCACATTAAAAGTGAACCCATTAATTATTAGCTTAATAATCAACAGCCTATCATTCACCCTCCTGACATCCACCACTAACTCCCCGGTACCCCTATCAACTAAATTACCTACCCTGTTCTTGCCTCTAACACCCCTCGAATACCAAATTTTATACCCATTAACATCCCAAGCCTTTGTACCCCCCTCCCCTCGCCCATCTAGTCTCCTGGATGTATGCTATATTAATCTTCCTCTTCTAGAGAATTTTCCCCAGCTCTATCGACTTATCCGTCAGTGTCCCTATGTTCCAGGATCCAACTCTCAACCTTGTGTAATCCTTACCCCCTTGCCACCCTTTCACCCTGCCCCCCAACCTACTCGCTGACCCACCCGAGAATACGACCTTACACTACTATCACACAAAATAGCCACTAAACACCAGCAAAAACACATGGATATAAACTAAGCTTTAACTACTACAAATGTAGACGATCAGGTAAAGCGTAACACAAGCAAAGCCTAAATATAAGCTGAAATGTAATGTAACTTGGGCATGCAAAAGAAATGAGTGATACCACTAATGGCAGGTAAATGCAACCAAGCCGAAGAAAATACACTAATCAAGGATAAAAGGCAGTCGACGGAATATTAACAAATAGCAAATTCCAAGCAAGAACGATAGAACTTGGAGTCCAAACGAGTGTCGGGAAAGGTGTTGTCCATAGCAGCTATGTTCTGGATGTTCCTGCGCACGTCACCTGAGGGTTTCAAAAAAATTGTCTTCGTGTAAAATCCTTGTTGCCACTAGTAAGTCTAGGAATCAGACCAACAGCAATAAAGAAAGGGGAATGAGGAGACGGGGTGAAAGCAGAAGGTAATGGGGGCAAATCGAAAAACCAACAGAGAAAACAGGGGAGAAAGAAGAAGAATAAAGCAAGAGAAGAAAGAGATGAAGAAGAAAAGACGGGTGAAAGATGGCAGAAGAAGAAAGGGAAAGATAGAGAGGCGGGAGATGGAAGGGGGGAAAATTGGAAAACTAGAAGAGAAAAGAGGGGGAGAAAGAAGAAGAAGAAAGCAAGAGAAGAAAGAGACGAAGAGAGAGGAAAGGAGGACAGGGGCGGCTTACCTGGGTCCGGTGGTCACCGGTTGTACGCCGGCGGCTGGCAGAGGTGGGGAGGTTGGGGAAGAGAGACGTTAGATAGACAGAGAGAGAGAGAGAGAGAGAGAGAGAGAGAGAGAGAGACGATAAAGAGAGGTCTTTTTATATATATGTATGTGTGTGCGCGTGCGCGCGCTATGCAATGTCAATTTCAAGGGACATTAGCCATAAATTTCGAAATGAATCAAGCACCCTAACCTCAGGATACCAACTGGAACATTTTAGACTTCACAAGAAATGCTACTAGCAAGAATGTACAAGGATAGAAGGACATTATTGAGAAGGGGCTTAGAACTACCAAACCTTATAGTGCATGATTCATTTAGAGGAAGGAAAGTCTTACACTAACTCATGCCAAGAAAGAAGGTTAAGCTACATAACTTATTGCAGATTTAACTACACTTATATGATGGTTAACTTTGACTTTAATGAAAATTCAAAATCAATGCCACAAGACGATAGATGTTACAACAATGATTCTATGTTTATTGAAGCTAAATCTCAATAGAACCACCTTCTGATTCAGTTTAGGCTGTTTTGAAACTTCAAAGGAAATGTTAGAGCGTTTTTGATGAGTTATGGTGGGTGGTACTCTTGGAGTTAATGAGAATGCGCCTTATTGCCTTTATGAATGCATAGCAAGCATTGGAATTTCCTCCGCTCCACATGCAAAATGGGTCGCCCTGCTCCCGTTGCAGCACTCGGTGAGAAATTTAGTGCAAGCCCACTCAAACATGTAACCACCTTCTAGCGTCAAACGTGTCGCCATCTAATTGTCCACTCTATAAGCCACACTTACCAAACTCTACTTAGGTGTGGGGTGTAATACTGAATTTATATTGCAATTGATACATTCGGACTCCTGTCGTCCTATGGACGTGAAAGTAATGCACTAAGATTCAAATTTCATCATATTAAATGATAAAATTACTCTTCTTGGTTATCTTTTATTTGATGTCATGTAACGACATGGCCGGTCATTTTGCTTTCTAGATCCTCATTTCCCTATTTAGTACTTTTTATATATGTTTTTCCTATTTTATGACTTGCGGGAAAGGTTGTTCTTGTTTTGGATGTGTTCCGATTTAACCCGAAACACTTAGTTCTATAATAGTGGCCTAAGGTAGCCAAGTTTAAATTGAGTCAACACTTTGAGTAAACCACCTCAAAATCAGGAATTAAAGATTCCAACAAGTTCGTACGACGATTTTGGACATGGGCATATGTTTGGATCGAGTTTTGGGTGGACCAGGAGTGTTTCAGCGCTTATTGTTGGAAGTTGGCATATTGAACGTTTTAGAACAAAGTTTGATTTGAAGTAGACTTTGGTGTTATCAATGAATGTTCGGTATTTTGAGCCTCGGAATAGGTTCTTATAGTTATTGGTGACTTTTGTGTAAAATATGGCATCATTCTGAGTTGTCTAAGTATGATTCGTCTCGTTTGGAGTTAGTTGGAAGAAATTTGAAGTTTAGAAATCAATTAATTTGGTTTTCTGGTGCGATTCTTGGTTTCAATGTTATTTCATATGTTCTGAGACTTTGAGTAGGTCCAGATTATGTTTATGGAATTCTTGGTATAATTGGACGGGGTCCCGAGGGCCTCGGGGGTGTTTCGGACCATTTCCTTCATGTTTGGAGATGTTGGTTTGCTGGTGTGCTTCGTGATCGCGAAGGGTGTTCCGCGATCATGAAGAAGGTCGGTGAAAGCATTAGTGGATTGCTCTTCGTGAATGCGAGGAAGGCCATGCAAAGGTGATGGAGGACCTGGTTCCTTTTCGTGAATTCAGACCTACCTAGCGAACGCAAAGAAGGATGTGGCAGGAAGAGGTGGCAGGCATTAGGCCTTCGTGAACACGGCTTGGCAACCGTGAACATGGAGGGCTGGCAGAAAAAGGCATCGTGAACGTGACCTGGAGTTCACGAACGCAAAGAGGAAATTTTAGGCAGGGGCAGTTTGGACTTGGCGCTTGCGAGGCCTTTTCCGCGATCGCAATGAAGAAACCCCTGGGCAGAATGTGTTTTAATGCCGGACTTAGGCTTATTTCCCTAATATTTAACTTGGCTTGGGCGATAGGGGATCTCTTTGGAGGGATATTTTCATCAAGAATCATAAAGTAAGTGATTTTTACCAATTCTGAGTTAAATACATAGATTCGGTAAGGAGTTTAACATATAACTTAGTAGATTTTGGGGTTTTATTGAAAAACCTAGGGTTTAGTAAAAATGGGATTTGAGCACAAAATTAATTATGGAATTCGGGTACCAGTTATATATTTGAGTTTGTAATACCTATACGCAAGACTCTACTAGACACTTGCTCATGACTCGTAGAACCTATGAACCTAGAGCTCTGATACTAACTTGTCAAGACCCAAAATCCACCTAGTCGTGATGGCACCTAACCCAACCAGCTAGGTAAGCCAAGAAACAATCAACACAACTCTAATGAAGATTTAAAAACAATCAATAATTAGAAAAGTTGAGTTTCCATACAATAAACCATGTGGTAGTACAAGTCATGAGCTACTAAGATTTAGATTTACAAAATTGATATGAAAATAAATACAACATCTATTTGAAATATACATAAACAGAGTACGAATCCAAAACTACTAAGGACAAGCGGTAGCTATATCCAGAAAAGAAGGTACATCTTCAATGCCAGCTCCCGTCAATCATAGCAACTCATCTCCAAGATCTGTAGTATTAGTACAACCGACCCCATGTACTCAATAAATAACAAGCTTAACATCGAGCTGAAAGAAGTGACGAGCTCGGAAGAAGGTCAATGTCCAATACCCAGAATCAATGACAATACATGAAATAATGATCATCGCACAAGAAAATAACTCAACAGATATCATGTTCAAGTCATTCACAAATACAAAAAAATAGATAAGTTTTTCTAGTATAACAGCCAAAGCCACAATTTTATCACTGAAATCACTAAAACATGAATTTATCCAGAAAACTGCGATTTTCAAACTTTCAACAACAGGTAAGACATTTCTTATACCATCTAGCATGAGGAAAATACATCTCTATGCCTACATGTCAAACATACATGTCAAGTCAATAACATCATAGTGAAGCCATCAAGTATACTCACACTCAGCACGATCACACTACTTGGGGTACCTGGAACAAGAGCCCATCACCATCACACACACGACCACGCTCAGCACTGTACGGGTACCTGGCTCAAGTTTCCCTCACCAAAGCACATAAATAACCCTGTGCCTGTGCTCACTATGAATACCAGACTCCGGAGGGGAGGGTCCTTGCCTAAGCGCTGATCGAATATAAATCAAAGATCAATATAACTGTTGCTGCATGCAACCCGATCCAAATATCAATCTGTTGCGGCGTGCAACCCGATCAAAATATATCAATATATTGCAGCGTGCAACCGATCCAAATATCAATCACAATACGGCTTTATGGCCCACATCAGTCATCATCTGCTCAAGTCACAATTGATCTCGTCTCATAGAACTCAGCAAATAGTATCAGATATAAGAGTCATTAACATCATGTGATATAACATAAAAATAATATCTAGAAACTGAGATATAACATGCAGATAAAAAATTATGGCTGAGAATATGACTACAGTCAAGGCAAACAGCTCAAAATAGCAACAATGGCCCTAGCATGTCTCAACAGGTAAGCACATAGACTAGACATGATTCCTAGCATGATTAACAACTCAAGTAGTCATACAAGTAGAAAAAAATACAAAAATAACAAGGTATGATAGAAAACAAGACTCATAGTAGCCTAAAGTCTGTCCGGATCATGAATACCCCAGTGTACGCATACACGCCCGTCACCTAGCACGTGTGCACCACCAACTCATCTCAAGTATCATAGTCCACATGGATAATTATGCTCAAATCAAGTTTAGATATGTTACATACCTCAAAGCGCGTGAATTAATACTCCAAAAAGCCCTTCCCACACAAATCGACCTTCGAACAGCTCGAATATAGCCAAAATTACTCAATAACATCAAATAATGCCATAGAAATTAAATCCAAACGATAAAGGTCGAATCTTTAATCAAATACTCAAAGTTAACCCGGGCTCGCACCTCGAAATCCGGCAAAACTCACAAATTTCGGCAAGCCATTCGAATACGAGTTCAACCATAAAATTTGCATCCAAATCTGACTCCTACTCGATGTTCAAAACTAAATTATTCAATTTATAAAAATTTTGCAACCCCCCCCCCCCCCAGTATGCACTTTTCTTATCTTCCAAGCCAAATTTCTCTTTTCTTGTTTAAGATTCCTTGATTTAGAGCCAAAATAAATGATAGATTTATGTTAAAATTATATATTTGAGTTTGGCCCAACGAAGTAAATGAAAACTCCCTAAAAAATAGTCTCTTCCTGGGCTCCACAGCCTTATGAGAAAAAGTGACTATATTCCGGAACAAGTAAAAAACATACAATAGCTGTCTCAGCTCGAGTCAGATCCTAGATGAACCCGAAACTCATATTTTGATGAGCCCAACATAATCCTTGTGAGATTACACCCAAGATTCCTTTTAAATCGCCCAATTTGGTCTTAAAACGAGGGAGATATGAAAATTTGAAGTTTTAAAGGAAGTCTCAAAATTTCATGGACATAACTGGTATTTTCTTAATTATTGCACCAGAAAATCAGCAATCCTGGACACAAACTAATGTAATTTTTCGAGTTAACAAAGAACCAACCGACCAGGATCGAGATCTTGAAACGAAAACATAGTTTCGTGGGCTGATTTCAAGAAATAACGTATCTCAAGTTTTAGGACTTGGAATCTAATGGTTCAAAAATGAGGTGAACGATGACGATCTGAACTATAAGAAAGACTATTTACTCGTTCAAAACAAGTAAATATTGATGTTATAACGGTTCGATGAAAATTCTGATTGTAGGATATTGAACGAACGAATTTAGATCAAGAAACGTATTCTTGAATGATCAAGAACTAAAAAATTCCTAAAGTCACCACTTGAAATCAACTAATACGATAAAGAAACACCACACGTAATTAAAAATAAGATAAATACTATCATCACCTTGCTTGGAATTAAAAACAAGGATAAAGAAGATAAAATAGAGAAAAACACTCTATTGCAAATTAGGGCAAAGCTTAAAAACGTGAATTCCATTCTACAAGGTAAGAGAACCCTTTATATAGGTTTAGAGTCTCTTCTTTGATAACTACAATTCTTATTCATATAAGAAAATAAAATAACTAAAGACAAGAAAAATAAAATCCCTATTCTACAAGGAAAAGAAACTAGAATCCTACTAAAAGATAAATTATTATTCTAAAAGGAATCAAATAAATCATATTTTAAGAAGGAAAGAATCTTGGCTTCTTGAAATCAATCTTGAGCTTCTTGAACTTCTTGCGCTTCTTGAAAATAAGTCCATATGTTTGGACTTGAGCTCTAAAGCATGATCTTGGCAAAAATTAATAAAATTTAACATAGATTCTTCTTTTACATCACAAACCATATATGCATTTCAATCATAAACACGCTACAAATTTGTCCGCGCACTCAAAACACCGAAAAGAGGTCGCCTTGGCCCGATATTGACAGTGGTCAAATTCCAAATCCTTAACTTAACAAGTCTCTCAACCAATGAACCAAAACACACCCGAGCCCCTCGAGACTCCATCCTAGGGGTGGGCATACTTTGGGCAAACCCGAAATCCAAACCGAAATCCGAATTTCTTGGATTTTTGGTTTGGATTTTCGGTTACGGATTGGATTTTGGATTTAATTTTTAAATTTTTTGGATTTCGGATTGGATATTGGATTTCGTACTTCAAATTTTTGGATATCCGAAAATCCGAAATTCTTATACTTTATATTTAGTCCATTATCCATATGTCAATAGTAATAATTTCAATACTCTACCCATTAGATATTATCATATATATGTAATATTAATTACTAAGTTATTATGAGAATACTTTCTATTTGGACATGGTTTTACTATTTCTACTTCTTATCTGTCGTATTAACGTCTCTATTGTATTTTTTTTTTAATTTTATTATATAATAATTTCATTACTTTAATATTTCATTTGGATGATTGCGGTGAGAATGAAGAACTTTTCAGGCAATTTAACATAAGTACTTCATTTGGATATTCATTTTTGTAAAAAGAAGAGACATCTCAACTTATAATCTCAAAACCAAAATATCCAAACCGATTAATCCGAAACCGAACTTAAAAAATCCGATCCAACCCGAACTTATTTGGATTGTCATTTCGTCAATCCGAAAACTGAAAATCCAAACCAAAATTTCATATACAATCCGAACTGCCCGAACGCCCACCCCTACTCCATCCAATCATATCAACAAGTTTAAATACATTATCCAAACTTATCCAAAAGCTCACAACATCCACGGGAACATTACAACAAAGAATCGAGGCTCAAACCGAATATAATTTCTCTTAAGTTGTTAAATCTTCATTCTTTCAAAAAAGTGTCTGAATCATACTTATACACTTCAGATTACTTCCAAACTTTGCACACAAGTTCAACTCAATTACATAGACCTATCCAAAGTCTCGGAATTGGAGTCCAATAACATCAAAGTCAACTCTTGGTCAAACTTATGAACTCTTAAGTTCTTCAAATTGCCAACTTTCGACAAATAGTATCGAATTCTTCTAGGAACCTTGAAAACCACATACGAACATAAGTACAAGTCCAAAATTATCATACGAACCTAACGGAACTATCAAAACCCGATTCCGAGTCCGTATACCTAAAAGTCAAACCTTGGTCAACTCTTCCAACTTAAAGCTTCCAAATCGAGAGTCATTCTTCCAAATCAATCCTGAACGACTCGAAAATCAAAACCGATCGTACATGCAAATCATAATATATACATCATATGAAGTTACTCGTAGTCTCAAACCACCGAATGAAACGCTAAAATTTAAAACGACTGGTTGGATCGTTACAGCTAGCATAGGTAGCTCGATGACCTAAACAGAACAATTGGTCTGATGCAGTAGAGATGACGATGAACCATAGAGTTTTTGAATCTGTTAAGAGTGTATTACATATGAGAACTCATCCTATATAAGTGAAAGTGAAGTAGTTCTGCATTGCGATATTTCCTTTCTACTGCTGTTTAAGATATTAGCCACTGTTAATCATGCATGGTATGCAAGCAAATTAGATGTTGTAATGATTTGACTTGCAAAGGGTCCTTTTCAGTACTTCCTTGATTTGCTCAAGATCATAGTTATGGATAACTAATATTTTAAGCTAGCAAATTCTTAAGATCCTGTTATCAAGTATGAAAATATATAGAGTTTGAAGATCTGCAGTGCCAGCTACAAAGTGATAGCTCAAATTAAAGATGAGTGCGGAAAATGCACGGAAGGAGGTTCATCTTCCAATTCCATTTGTGAGCTTGTGAAGGATATTCGGAGTATATTGTTATAAGTCCGTGATTTCTTTCTGAAATCTTTCGCTTATTTCAAATAAATTGCCTTTTATGCATGGAGGACAGGATCGGAGTAGTAGTTGATAACCAACCCTTAGCAGTGTATGAATAATGATACTTAATTTGTTAATAAATCGTTACGCAAATCCTTAATTTGCCATAAAATCCAATACCTTAATTATGGTAATTATCTTGAATAGAAGGAGAGATTTCTGTCCCAACAATGTATACGTACGTTCCGTTATTTTCATTCTGTCAAACCATCAAGTAGCTAGTGGTAGACTTGTAATTTGATTGTCGTCATCTAGTCTAGTTTATTAGAAAAGGAAAAGTGTCGTCAAGTGGAAAGGAAAGTCATCAAAGGCGAGCTGACAGGCTGCTATTTGGCGCATAAATTAAAGGTCCGCGTTTAGATATCAATTATTAACATACTTTTATTCCCCTACTAGTCACCACTTTCATAAAGCTCATCCTTTAAAATCTTTTTTATTATTTTTATTTTGTAAATATAATAGACGAATATCCTGAGCTGATTCGAGAAAATGCGAGCCACGTCCCAGCACTACAAGCCAATATATCATTATGAGAAAAGGACTTTGTGGGCAGTCTCTTCCTCGTCTTGTCTGCCCAGCTCTAAGCCGCCAGGCAAGATAGGATTATTAATCAATAGGCAACTGAAATTTCAAAATTCTGATTTGGAATTTCTGAAATTATTGGAGAGAAACGAATAGGGTGGTATAGAATTTGGGACTAAATTTATCCCATGTTTGATTTGAGGTATTAATTAAATCCTTGTAATATTATACCACAAATTGGGATTAAATTATGAGAAAGTTTTATAAGTGGGCAATATTTAAGAAGTAATTATACCAGCCCAGCGGGATTACTTAATAAACAAAGATGGCAGTAAAACAATGTATAAAATTAGCAGAAACGTATCCGCCTATCTCGCTCATCAACCCCATTAACTATTTCCATATTTTATCGACAAATTTCCAATAAAAGGGATTAGATCCCCTTGTTGCCTTTGGCATAGTACATCACAATGGACACTTGCATATGGCTGTATTATTTGCCTATATAAATTGTATAAGAATGGTTTAATTATATTTATAATGTGTATATAAGTATGAATCAAAGTATATAAATAAAACATACTTGTTATTTTAGTTAAAATATTACATCCTTCAATGTAAAAATACACTGTAAATATAATAGTAGGAAAAAAATAAATATGTCTTTCAAAAACCCTAAAAAACTCTAAAATATTAGTATAAAATGTGTATAATATAGTACTATATATTGTGTATAATATTAATACATAATGTATATTCTATGTGCATCACAAGTATGTATATCTATATATTACACTAAAAATATATGTTGCATATAATGTGTATAATATCATTATATAATATATATTTTATGTGCATCACATGTATGTTTATATATTCTACTAAAAGTATACAATAACATATAATGTGTATAAAGAACTAAGATATATATATATATATATATATATATATATATATATATATATATATATATATATATATATATATATATAAAGCCAGAAATATTTCCAAGGGTGTTCAAACTTGAAAGAACTAAAAAGAAATTTCGGACAATTGGTGTTGAATATATATTTTATATATCTAAAATCAATATTTTACTTATATACACAGTATAATTTTTCGTAATATTTCGGTAAAGGGTAGTCAGTTGACTATCCTTTGTAAAAGTGGCTTCGCATATATCCAGAGATCTGAAATATAGAAGGACGAAATAATAAGAAAATGAAATCTTAAAAGAGATTGTAGATAACATATAAGCAGTAAAGAGGAAGTAGAGCAATAAAGAGAGATTATGGTAACTTACCGTTTATCGAAGAGAGAGAAGGACCAAATTAATTATATATTGACATAATTAATGTAAGGATGGAAACAGATGCATAATCTTTTCATTCTGCTAAAAAAGTAAAAAAATCTTTTGTTTTTGTAATAAAATGAATACTATTATGTATGAGAATAATCTTTAAAAAGGGATCACACGGGTTTCCTTGATAAGTGGAACTTTGCGCGTAAGTTTCTATGTTTTAGTTGGAGAGATGCCCGACCGCTTTCTGTTACACTACTAAACCCTGTTATGTTTTTGCAGCGGTGAAATTGCCCCCTCCACCTGTCGAAGGTATCCGCGAGTGGGTGAGTGCCATCCTTCCTCATACGACGGGAGTTCGCACATGGTCGACCTTTTATGAAAAATATGGACGCGACCCTTACAGGTGAGATGTCGTTTCTATATGCTATTTTTCCTTTCTTTTTACTTAGTTTCTTATGTGTTGTTTGTCGATGTCAGGGAGAGTGCGGAGAGAAAGCGCTCCTCCATTAGCTTTTCGGCAGCCTGCATCGTCTGCTCGCCCTGTTGCAGCGTCTACTGCTCGACCTTCGTCGAGGGCTGCTTCAGTCGAGTCTACGGCTGTGGTTATACCTACGGAGGCCACTTCTCAGACTAAGGCTCCGATCCGTGCTGCTCATCTGACGGGTGAATCTCCCCGTGCTGAGGAAGGAGAGGGGCCGTCCAAGAGGCGGCGAGTGGAGTTCGAGACAATACCTCCAACTGTAATACATCTGGACGACTCTCCCTTAATGGGATTTGGGGCGGGGGTTGATACCACTCTGCCCGTAGATGCGGAGCCAGCCGTCGTATCTGCCCCATTGACGGAGATTTCTACCACTGTCATTGATCAGCAACCTGCCGTGACGGGGGGCCAGATTCTTGAGGCCGCCGTTGTGATTTCAAACGTGCCCTTTTCCTCCATACCTGGTCGTTCTTCCTCCTCAGCTGCTGAAAGGGGAAAGGACATCATGGTCGATGACTATGAATCCGAGTTGGACCTCGATCCTGATGATGTTAGGATGTTTAAAGAGGGTCTTACCCACTCAGTGGTTCATGCGGGAGGTCCGTCCCGTGTTCTTGAAATCTCATCGGATATTAATCTCCTGGGGGACACGGAGGATCTGGTGTCGCAATTCGACATTTTGTGTTCCGCTACCGAGAATGCGGCTCTTCTGGACGTTCCCGATATTGACTTGATGCATGAAGTGGCCGCTATGGGCTTGAGAGTACGTTACAATTTTCCTTTCATATTTCTCTCTTTTTTCTTGGTGATATGGTTTTAACCCATCTTCTCGTTTTTCAGACGTATATGGTGGAAATAGAGAGTATTCGCAGGGCCGACATTGGGGCCAAGATTTTCTTGAAGATGTTGGAGAAGTATCGACGCTATCGCAACAAGTGTCGCGAGATGCACGAGCGGCTAAAGGCGAACCCTGGTGATCGGTCTCTTGGAGAGGAGTTGGAGAAGAGGGATCAGGAATTGATGCAGGCTATTCGTAGTAAGAGTGCACTCGAGGAGCAACTTCGTGCAAAGGACGAAGAGCTTGAGTTGGGCAAAGGGGTTGCTGCAGAGTGTGAGTATCTTAAGGGGAAGCTGAGGTCGATGCAGTCCAAAATGGATCAGAATCTTATCAAGGTCGAGGCGATGAGTGCGGAGTGGATGGGAAAATTGGCGATTTGGAGAGAAAGGTTGCCGGGTTGGAGAGCATCGAGAGTGCCTGGTCCTCGGCTTCGACAAGGGAGGCGGCCCTCGAGAACACCATCCGCGTCCTCCAATCCGAGCAGGAATTGGAAAGGGCGACGGCCACGCTAATGGAGGCGAGGCTTGAGGAGCGCTTTAGTGAGATCGACCGGGAAGCATCGGTTTTGGGAGATCGGGTCGAAGCTCTAGAGGCCAAAAAGGAGCGACTGTTGGCTCAAATCGAGTCTTCCTCCGCCGCTGTTCCTCGTCACTTGCACGAGCTTTGGGTTCATGCTGAAGCCCAGCGGGATATATACAAGAGTTTGTGGGAGGCGGGCAATATTACCGAGGCCGCATATGAAGAAGCGCGGGCGAAGGCGCGAGAGGCTCGTGTCAATTGTGGTTATGACTCAGTGACGCCGGAAGCTGAATAGGGCATGGATGCCGAGGGAGGATTTCCTGGAGATGGTGGTGAAGAGGTTGGCGATGATGACGCTGAGTAAAAAGATAGCTGTCTTTTTCTGTTTTCTGTCTTCCCCTTTTTTTGTTGTCGTTTGTTTCTCCTTTCTTTTTTTTAGACTATTGATTCAAGCCGTATGTAATCTGTGACTGTTTGCGCAGTGACTTTTTATAAAGAGGAATTTTTCATTGTTATATGCCTTGTACTTTTTCTCTGTTTTTGCTTTTCATGACTTCGGTGCGAAGTAGATTCCCGCATGACGAGTTCCCTAACTCTTTGGGACTTCAATTCTATTCGGATTGAATTGGATCTTGATGATGGATTTCGTTGGCGGGATGGAGCTTTCGAATGTGTTGAGATGCTACCCCATCATAGTCCGAATGGTATCGAATTTTTTTTCTTCTTTTTCCTTTTAAAACGACCTTAGCCGTGGGGGTGTTACTTTTGGGCTTATATCGAAGCGTTATCCCGTTGTGAGTCCCAGTCTTTCCTTCCTTTTCTATTTTCTGACGGCCCTTGGCCTTAGGAATATTTCAAACTTTCTCTTTGGCGATGGCTCTTGGCCTCGAGGGTGTGATTTCGAACTTTTGTCGAAATATTGACCTGCCGTTGTCCGATCGAGGTCGGACTCTTCTTTTTGGCGAAGGCCCTTGGCCTTTAAGGGTGTTATTTCGAGCTTGTCGAAGTATTGGCCTGTCTCTTGTCCGATCGAGGTCGGACTCTCTTTTTTTTTTTTGGCAAAGGCCCTTGGCCTTAACGGGTGTTGTTTCGAACGTGTCGAAATATTAACCTGTCGTTTGTCCGATCGAGGTCGGACTCTTCTTTTTTGGCGAAGGCCCTTGGCCTTAAAGGGTGTTATTTCGAACTTGTCGAAATATTAACCTGTCATTTGTCCGATCGAGGTCGGACTTTTGTTTTTTGGCGAAGGCCCTTGGCCTTAAAGGGTGTTATTTCGAACTTGTCAAAATATTAACCTTTCGTTTGTCTGATCGAGGTCGGACTCTTCTTTTTTGGCGAAGGCCCTTGGCCTTAAAGGGTGTTACTTCGAACTTGTTGAAATATTAACCTATTGTTTGTCCGATCGAGGTCGGACTCTTCTTTTTTGGCGAAGGCCCTTGGCCTTTAATGGTGTTATTTCGAACTTGCCGAAATATTAACCTGTCGTTTGTCCGATCGAGGTCGGACTCTTCTTTTTTGGCGAAGGCCCTTGGCCTGAAAGGGTGTTATTTCGAACTTGTTGAAATATTAACCTGTTGTTTGTCCGATCGAGGTCGGACTCTTCTTTTTTGGAAGGCCCTTGGCCTTAAAGGGTGTTACTTCGAACTTGTCGAAATATTAATCTGTCGTCAGTCCCAGTTTGTAGAGAATCAGGTATCCTCTGGGGGAGTCCCAGTTCGATTGATATTGTTTGCATCAGAGAGTGTAATGTCAGAGAGTACGAAACGTTGCCATTTCGCTTACGTTTGTTTGTGCACACATTGGAGTTTCCTTGTTTGGTTTTTGCTTTCCGATCTGGAGATGTTATTGGTGGGCAATATTTCGGTCGTTTTGTAGTAGTTTCTGATTCTCCGATTGAGATGTTTCTTTGCTCGCTCGCCCGCGCGGCGCTTGTGTTCCTGCTTGAGCAAAGAGCAAGAGGTGAGTCAAAGTGATATTTTCCTTACCCCCATCTGATGAGTCGGTGAATGAGAGTGGGTTTGTAACGTTGCTCGTTTTGTCTGGCATTTCGACGGTTAACAGGGCGATGATTTTTAAACTCGGTGAATGTATTCAGCTCTCTTTCCCCTTCTATGTTTCGCCTTTGCCCTGCATGGGTTTGGCTTTGCCTTAACTCTCTTTTTGGTGGGTAATCGTGTTTCCGGTTTTTGATCTGGAAGAGATTAGGAAATTCCACTAAGAAATCCCCACAGACGGCGCCAAATTGTTTGACCCAAAAGATATTGGAACCTTTTTGAATAAATCAATTAAAGAAGATGAAGGGGTAAATCTTAGTCAAACATGATAAACTCCAAATCAATAAACTAATTGAAAAAATAATACATAAGATGAGATAGAGGTAACCAATCTTATGTAAACTTTCCATTGTCGCTCTCATTAGTTAATGGAGGAGAACATTTTACATATTTTCTTGGAGATTGTTTCGTTCTTCTTTTCACTATGAAGATTACAGAGGAGAGAAAAATGGAGAGAGAGAAGTCAAAAAAAAAAAAAACCCCCTTACCGAAGGTTTTTACTCTACTATATATAGTCATGGACCCTTTACTATGTACTTGGTCTGACGCTCTTTCACACTACGTTTGCCTTTGTCGTCCCCTGAATGTTGTTTCTTCTGACTCGACGGATATCGTGAGGGAGGGATATGGAATAGGCCATGTCGTCTTTCGCTGCCTCGCCGCTTGGACGGGATGTCCGTCAGCTTGACCGTTAGCGATCAGATTTGATCAATACAAAGGCTGCTAGTGAGAAGGGGAAACCAGCCATCCAACCAGGTTAGTCAACCTTGCGGGCAACCAACTCAGCCGTAATAAAAGACACACCCGTATACATATAGATATATACTACTAGGGTTGTTCACGGTTTGACAGAAAACCGATCCAAACCGAAAACCGAACCAAACCGATATTTTTCTTGATTTGGATTGGTTTTGGTTTTAAATTTTAAAAACCGATAATATTTGGTTTGGTTTTGGTTCTATTATAAAAAACCAAAAAAACCGAACCGAACCGATTAATTATATAAAAAGATGAATAATTATTAATATCTTTTCGTAAAATAATTTTAAATACTTTATGCATTTTAATTATTATTTTGAATTTTGATTTATCCTACTTATATTTTAAAAGATTGCCTAAGCCCAAAAGAATAGGAATCGGCCAATTTTCTTTTCTTTAAGAGAATCTAATTCTCTAACCTACACACATACTTTTTCCTAATAAAAGAGTTAGAAAAAAAAAATCTACGACAAGAGTAAAGAAAGCAAGCTCAAATTGCAAGACTATAGTAGCTAAAGCTTGAGAAAGTAAACTTTTAGTTTTTTTTTTGTTCATTTTTTTCGTATAAACAGGTAAATAAACTTTCAGTTCCGAAATAAATATATAAAAAAGCATAAATTTAGCAAATTATTTTCAGATTGTTGTCTAGTGTCATTTTACTATAATCGACTTATCATTAGCTTACTAGGAACCGAAAAATCGAACCAAACCAACAACAACCAAACCGATAGTTTGTATGTAATTTGGTTTGGTTTTGGTTTTAAAATTTTAAAAACCGATTAAATTGGTTTGGTTTTGGTTTTAATCAAAAACCGGCCAAACCGAACCGTGAACACCCCTATATACTACTATGTTTTGTTTCACATTATATGACACAGTTATTTGAAAAGATAAAATTCTATTTTATTTTATTTGAATTCAAATAGACAATTAGAAAATTAGACGATGCAAGTCTGGAAGAGAGAGTATATACTAGTATGTAACAATAACTATTTAACATATTCAAGAGTATTATTCCAAATTATGTTGAATGTTGAAAATGATACGTTCGAGTCGTCAACGGTCAAAAGTTCCACATATATACGGTTCAATATAGAAGGTAGGGTCAAGCTAATTGCAATTTGACATTTGACTATTGCTAAAAGTAAGAATTAGTCTTCTAGAAGGATATACTGTTTCACACAGCGGTAGTTGTGCGTATATAGGTGGCACTAGTTGAAAGCGTTGCAGAAGGTGCGAGTGTATTACTATTTGTGTGAATTGTGAAAGAAGAAAAGTAAAAGAGAAAATCATGGAGAGCGCGTTGAAGGAGCAGAGGGGAGGAGAATCGGTGCTTGACCTGTCACCGAGAGCAACACCGGCGGGTGGTGTCGAGGATGTCTACGGTGAGGATTGCGCCACCGAGGACCAGCTTATCACTCCCTGGACTATCGCCGTTTCTAGGTACTCAATCTAACATTTGAACTGAACTCTCTCTGATACTTTCCACTTCGAGTTTCATCATTCTTTTGTTGCTTCATTTTTTTTTTTTTGAGGCAACTCCGGAATGTTCAGTCACTGGCTTTAATTTGACTCATTATTAATTTATTACTCCTATTTTATGGTAATTCATTCTCTGTTTTTTTTAGTTCTTCAGATGCTATTGATCTTCGATTATGATGCAAGTTTGTTCTCTCTGTTGATCATTTGTGCTGGATTGCTACTTGTCCGGTTTATATGTTTGTTTCTAATGTTAGAAAGACTATATTTTACTTGAAAATTTGCTGAGGTTAAGTTATATATTTTGTGCTTAGTGGTTTTCCTGAATATGTAGATAGATATTATGCTGTCAAGCAAAGTATCTTTTAGATATGTACTTTAGCTCCTTTTCATATTCAAATAACATCTTAACATCCATGAGTCTTTCCGCAATTTGATTTACTCTAGATGAACTGGTGACAAGATCTTCTTGAATTAGTAAGACTTGCAATATGCAGGAAGGTTATTTTCTGAATTATGTGAACGGTTGTGTTTACTGATCGTTAAAGTGCCGCTGTAAATCTGAATGTGTGTTTACCCGTTTGACTTGTAATACCAGTGGCTACAACTTGTTGAGGGACCCACGTTACAACAAAGGGCTTGCCTTCACTGAGAGAGAAAGAGATGCTCATTACTTGCGAGGCCTTCTGCCTCCTGTGATTTCCACCCAGGAGCTTCAGGTAGATTTAGTTACTAAAGCCTCAAATTTGAGATATATGTGTCTCTAGAGACGTTAATAATGTCTTGTGTTATGTCAAATAGGAGAAAAAAATTATGCAGTCTCTTCGCCAGTATGATGTCCCTCTGCACAAATATGTCGCGATGATGGAATTAGAGGTATCATTTGAAATGTGTGTTGTTCTAATTTTCATCTGAAACCAGGAAAGGAAGTATAGTTCTATGGCCAATACCAGCTATCTTCACTTCACTCTTATTTCCCTGCCCTTCTTGCTTACTGTTCCCTCTACTTTTCTCGTTGTAATTTGCAGGAAAGAAATGAAAGGTTGTTTTACAAGCTTCTTATCGATAATGTAGAAGAGTTACTTCCAATTGTCTACACTCCAACTGTTGGTGAGGCGTGCCAAAAGTATGGAAGCATTTTTAAGCGTCCTCAGGGTTTATACATCAGCTTGAAAGAAAAGTATGGAATTTGCGGGTTAAGGTTGTATTTACTGCTTCCACATGAAAGTAAATTCAACTGAAATATGAATAATTTGTTTGCAGGGGAAGGATCCTTGAGGTATTGAAGAACTGGCCTGAAAGATCAATACAGGTTATTGTTGTGACTGATGGAGAAAGAATTTTGGGACTTGGGGACCTCGGCTGCCAGGTGATACCCTCATTTTATTTAAGTCCTTTTGTTTTGCCCAACTACCTCCTCCCCCCTCCCTTTTCTTTTTCCTTTCCCACTATGTAATCCTCACATGACATTCATTATAAAACGTCACAGGGAATGGGTATACCAGTTGGGAAGTTGGCTCTGTATACTGCACTTGGAGGAGTCAGACCTTCAGCGGTATATTATCATATCCTTGATTCTGTGCCATCTTATCCATGAACATGTGCAGTCATCCAATTTGCTTGAATGTGCAGTGCTTGCCAATAACCATTGACGTTGGCACAAATAATGAGCAGTTACTGAATGATGAATTCTACATTGGTCTCAGACAAAAGAGAGCAACTGGGCAGGTGAACTGAGCACCACTCCAGATTATCACCCGTTAGCCTTTGTAGATTACCAAGTACATATAACTCTGAATTTTTACTGAAGCAGCTTTTGCTACAATCTTTCCCCTCCTTTCAGGAATACTATGACTTCCTACATGAGTTCATGTCAGCTGTAAAGCAAAATTATGGTGAAAAAATTCTCGTACAGGTAAATAATTTGAAACTTATCCAACACTGCATCATGAATGATTCATCACCTTTTTGCCATGTAAAGCCTGAACCTGAAGTTTATAATTTTATCCTCAGTTTGAAGATTTTGCAAACCACAACGCTTTTGAGCTGTTGGCTAAATATGGTACCACTCATTTGGTCTTCAATGATGATATACAGGTATGCTATATGTCGCATGGCTATTCTCATAAAGTTGTTATGTTCATTTCTGATCATTGATCCTACTATTGCAGGGGACAGCTTCTGTGGTGCTTGCGGGGCTTATTGCATCCCTTAAGCTACTTGGAGGCTCATTAGCTGATCATACATTCTTGTTCCTCGGAGCAGGAGAAGTTAGTTTCTATCTTTTGAAAAAATTCGTCGTGCCTTCTATTTGGGTTGTTTTCGCTGAACAAGATTTACAAACTAAATGGTGTAAAAAATGTTTTCAACTGGTAACAGGTTCCATGATGATTTAAAGGGGAACAGCTTTCCGCTACACCCCTCTTATTCAATGCTTCAGGCTCCTTTTAGATTAAAGTTATTTATGTTTTACATGATAATCTTTAAATCTCTTTCAACTCCTTTTCTTATCAACTTTACCCAAAGGAAATTAAGATGTGCGTGTCATCATAATTGCATTCTGGTTCTGCTTGTTTAACTGTCAAAGTTGCAATGCATGTATCGTGAACTATTAAAAAGGATCTCAAAGCCAAATGGGAGCTACGTTAATTTGCAGTCATTATAATCTCTTCATGATTGCAGGCTGGGACTGGTATTGCAGAACTCATAGCACTTGAAATTTCAAAGAAGGTACCAGATTGGGTTATTTGTACAGACTGTAGAACGAAGATTTTTTCAAGTTCAATAAATTGCACGTAATAAATTTCTATATTGTTGCCTGCAGACAAAATATCCCGTGGAGGAGACACGAAAAAAGATCTGGCTTGTGGATTCAAAGGTAGAAAAATATACAATCTATGATCAGTATCTGAAGAGCTAGTCCTTCTTCAGTTTTCATCTTATATTTTATTTGTCATAGATGTGGAAATCGGTTCTTCTATGTACATAATCCGGCTAACTGAGTGATCATGTACAGGGTCTTATTGTTAGTGGTCGCAAGGAAACACTTCAATCCTTCAAGAAGCCTTGGGCTCATGAACATGAACCTGTTAACAATCTCCTAGATGCTGTTAAGGTGTGATGACATCCCCACTGTGGATTTCCATCTTGAAAACTCGTTTTCAATGATTTGTTAACTCTCCTTGCTTCAAAACTTATATAGGCCATTAAGCCAACCGTCTTAATTGGGACATCTGGAGTTGGAAGAACATTTACAAAGGAAGTTATTGAGGCCATGGCCTCCACTAATGAGGTAATCCATTTACCTGCTTCATCTCTTTTCACCAGCAAAATTTTTTTATTTTTTATTTCTTGAGCTAACAGGACAATAAATAATTTCCAGAGACCTCTTATTATGGCTCTCTCAAACCCAACCTCACAAGCTGAATGTACAGCTGAAGAAGCTTATACTTGGAGTGAGGTATGAAGTATCAATGAGAGGCAATTTGTATCCAGTTATAGTTGTGCTCGATTTAGCTACATTCATGGCGCTGACTGGCTTGTCAATTTCTTTTTTGAAAGGGTCGCGCTGTTTTTGCCAGTGGAAGTCCATTCCCTTCTTTTGAATATAATGGCAAACTCAACATTCCTGGCCAGGTTTTGTTCATGCATATGCTTTCTGTGTTATAGTCAGTTCAAAATGGAATGGTTCCTGATTTTATTCTCTCCTTGCGCTACAGGCAAACAACTGTTACATATTCCCTGGATTTGGTTTTGGGTTGGTCATGTCTGGTACAATCCGCGTGCATGATGACATGCTTTTAGCAGCTTGTAAGTACAACAAAGTGATGATTTTCTGTCAGGGGTTCTTTAGCTGAAGTCTTCATATCTTCTCAATTCGGTGCCATAACATTTCAGCACTACTATGAGGCAAACAGCATGTTTAAGAACTAATTCATAATTTCTATGAAACAGCGGAAGCTTTGGCTGCTCAAGTAACTGAGGAACATTTTGCAAAGGGAATGATATACCCTCCTTTTGCTGATATCAGAAAGATCTCAGCTCACATAGCTGCTAGCGTTGCTACTAAAGCATATGAACTTGGTGAGTATATTTCTTTTCCTTTTTTCTTGTTTTGTTTAACATAACAATAAACAATTTGGTTTATGAATTGGATCAATTGTACCCCAGGTGTGGCAACACGTCTCCCTCGACCTGCAAATTTGGTGAAGTATGCTGAGAGTTGCATGTATACTCCTAATTACCGAAGCTACAGGTGAATTGATCATTTCACAGGCGGTAATCTTGTATGCACCAGAGACTTATAGTCCATTTGTACTTTCCTTTCCTGTAAGCTTTTCTTGTGTCATAAATTTGTAATTGGGTGTCTTTGGCATGCTGCCAAAGTAGTTTTGTTTAACAATCCGAAGTGCTATAATAATCATACGGGTTTTAATGTCAGTTCTTTACATGCTAATGCACTATATCGATGTATCTATCATTCTGAAAAGGAAAAAAAAAAGATTGTACCTTTCATTTTTTAAATATGCTTAAATGAGGTATGTTTCGTTGGGTCTTTTCCCATAAGGATGATGCTAACTGCTAAATAAGCCTTGGATATATCCATTAGAGTGAACCGTGTGCGAGAGATTGTATGGTCGCCCTTGTCCTGGCTTCGACATTGTGCACGAAGTTGGCTACGATCTCAAGATCCCAGTAACGTATATGTGTAAATTATCACATATACTCAGCCCGTCAGTGTCACGATCCGGATTCCTCACCCTCGGGAGTTGTGATGGCGGCTACTCGTGAAAGCTAGGCAAGCCAACTATTAAGGTTCTACAACCTAACAATAATAAACAGTAACTATAGCTAAACAAATGAAAAGCGCGGAAGAGTTAAAAATAAAATACTCCAATACATGTCTACCCACGAATCCGGTGTCATAAATTCACGAACATCTACGAATTTCTACAAATACTGGTCTGACAAGAAAGGTACAACTGTTCACGGAATGAAAAGAGAAAGCAGAAAGCTAAACAGGGAAGGGAGACTTTAGGCTTTGCGAACGCCAACAGATCTACCTTGGTCTCCCTGGACTGAAGGCAGCTACCTCAGCTACTCACCGGGTCCGGTATCGAAATCTGCACAAAAGAGTGTAGAGTGTAGTATCAGTACAACCGACCCCATGTACTGAGTAAGTGTCGAGCCTAACCTCGACAAAGTAGTGACGAGGCTAGGACACGACAATCATATATACCTGTGTTGTTAAATCATATACAAATAGAAACATAATAACAGAAATCAACAAAATAAGGTGGGAAGGGGACATGCTGCGGGGAATATCAGATTCTAACAATAAACCAATAAGGAAGCATCAATAAGGAAGCATAATGAACACCATATCTATATCAACAAGAATAATGAAACGGTAACACGTGCACGGCATCACTCTTCGTGCTTTTACACTCGTCCTCACCATATGAATCAACAGAAACGGCATGACATCACCCTTCGTGCATTACCTCTCATAATCATGGCACGTCATCACCTTCGTGCATTATTCCTTACAATATCGGCACGGCAACCTACCCTTCGTGCATTAACTCTCAAATCATGGCACGACATCACCCTTCGTGCATTAACACTCATAATATCGGCACGGCATCACCCTTCGTACATTACATTCACTTACAATATCATGCACGACATCACCCTTTGTGCCTTACACTCTTCCTCACCCAACAATAGAAACAAAACGTTCCGGCAAAGGAATCAACAATATCAACAATAACATCCCGGCAAGGGAATCAACAATATCAACAATAACACCCCGGCAAGGGATTCAGCTATAACCAATCTCGTTTTCAACAATTACTTAACAATATGAAACTCAACTTGAGCCAATACTCAACAATAGTCAATTACCAGGAAACTTTCATAGGCTTTGTTCCACATTAATGATCATCAATTTGAGCAAGATCGATACATAATAAGACCACAAACATAATGATATAAGACTCACAGGCATGATTGACACCAACGTATAGATACTCGTCACCACACCTATACGTCATACTCATTACTAACACATAGCAAATAAGACCACAAATCCTATTCCCTCAAGCTAAGGTTAAGCCAAACACTTACCTCGAATGCACGGACAAGATTAAGCCTCAATTACCGCTTTACCTCTCAGTTCCACTTCCAATTCGCTTGTATCTAGTCATAATTTACTTAATAACATCAACAAATGCTAAATAAACCAAATCTAATGCATGAAAATAGATTTCCCAGTGATTTCCCCAAAAAGTCAAAACCCGACCCCGGGCCCCCTTGGTCAAAATCCGAAGTTCGAACCAAAACCCGATCACCCATTCACTCACGAACTCAAATATGCAATTAGTTTTGAAATCGGACCTCAAATTGAGGTCCAAATCCCCAAAATTTGAAAATCCTAACTTCTACCCAAAAATACCCAATTTCCCATGAAAAACCCTAGATTTTGAAGTGAAATCATGTAAAAAGATGTTATAGATTGAAGAAAATAAGTTAGAAATTATTTACCTATGAGTTAGAGAAGAACTTGCTCTTGAGAAAATAGCCCTTAGGAGTTTAGGTTTTAAAAAAAATTGTAAAATGAAGAAGAATCCCATCAAAATCCCACTTAACAGGTCTCAGATGTCGCAATTGCGACCAGGGTTTTGCAATTGCGAACCCTTTGAAATCCTGTCATCTTCGCATTTGCGAAGGAATAGTCGCATTTGCAATGAAGGGAGTTCGCATTTCCCAGCCTTGAGGTCGCAATTGCGATGAGGGCCTGCCCAGGCTTGGTTCGCATTTGCGACACTTTGGTCGCATTTCCCAAGCCTGACCGCTTCGCAAATGCGAAGCCTAATCTCGCAATTGCGAGATCAGAGGCCTGGGCAAAAATACCAGATGCCAGCTGAAATTTTCCTAAGTCCAATTCACTCCATGGCCTATCCAAAACTCACCCGAGCCCTCGGGGCTCCAAACCAAACATGCACGCAAGTCTAAAAATATCATACGGATTTGCTCGTGTGATCAAATCATCAAAATAACATCAACAACTACGAATTCAACCTCAAATTTATGAAATTCCTTAAGAACATTTAAATTTCCATTTTCTCAACTAAAGGTCCGATTTATACCAAATCAACTCCAATTCTTACCAAATTTCACAGATTCGACTTATTTATTATTTTAAACTTGTACCGGGCTCCGGAACCAACATACGGGCCCGATACCATCAAGAACACACATCATTTCATTTCAAAAAGCCTTTATATTTTCCAACAAATAATTTTCTTTAAAAATTCTTTTTTCGGGCTAGGGACCTCGGAATTTGATTCCGGGCATACGCCCAAGTCCCATATTTTACTACGGATCCTACGGGACCGTCCGATCAAGGGTCCAGGTTCGTTTACCAATAATGTTGACCAAAATCAACTTTAATCAATTTAAAAGGCCAAATTCATTATTTTTCTTAAATTTCACATAAAAGCTTTCCGAAAACGCGCCCGGACTGTGCATGCAAATCGAGGTGAGACAAAAAGAGGGTTTTAAGGCCTCGGAACACAGTTTTGACTTCTAAACAAGAGATGAACTTTAGGGTCATCACATTCTCCACCTCTAAAACAACCGTTCGTCCTCGAACAGACATATCAAAGTACCTGAGTCGGTGAAAAGATGAGGATAACGGCTCCGCATATTGGACTCGGACTCCCAGGTCGCTGCCTCAACAGGCTGACCTCCCCACTGCAAACGAATTGAAGGGAAAATCTTCGATCTCAACTGACAAACCTGCCGGTCTAGAATGGCTACCGGCTCCTCCTCATAGGTCAAGTCCTTGTCCAACTAGACAGTGCTGAAGTCTAACACGTGGGATGGATCGCCGTGATACTTCCGAAGCATGGACACATAAAATACTGCATGCACTACTGATAAACTCGGTGGCAACGTAAGTCTATAAGCCACCTCTCCCACTCGATCGAGAATCTCAAATGGACCAATGAATCTAGGGCTTAGCTTGCCCTTCTTCCCAAACCTCATCACTCCCTTCATGGGCGACACCCGAAGCAACACTCGCTCTCCGACCATGAATGCCACATCACGAACCTTGCGGTCGGCATAACTCTTTTCCCTGGACTGAGCTGTACGAAGCCTATCCTGAATGATCTTAACCTTGTCCAAGGCATCCTGTACCAAATCCGTACCCAACAACCGAGCCTCTCCCGGCTCAAACCACCCAACTGGCGATCGACACCGTCTACTATATAATGCCTCATAGGAGGCCATCTGGATGCTCGACTGATAGCTGTTGTTGTAGGCAAACTCCGCTAACGGCAAGAACTGATCCGATGAACCTCCAAAGTCAATAACACATGCTCGGAGCATATCCTCCAAAATTTGAATTGTACGCTCGGACTGTCCGTCCGTCTGAGGATGAAATGCTGTGCTCAACTCGACCCGAATACCCATCTCACACTGAACTGCCCTCCAGAAATGCGAGGTAAACTGCGTACCTCAGTCAGAAATAATAGACACGGGCACACCATGAAGACGAACAATCTCCCGGATATAAATCTCTGCCAATCGCTCAGAAGAATAGGAAATTGCCACAGGAATAAAATGCGCTGACTTAGTCAGCCTATCCACAATAACCCACATTGCGTCGAACTTCCTCTGAGTCCGTGGGAGTCCAACAACAAAGTCCATAGTGATACGCTTCCACTTCCACTCGGAAATCTCAATCTTCTGGAACAGACCACCAGGTCTCTGATGCTCGTACTTTACCTGTTGACAATTTAAACATCGAGCTACATACGCAACAATATCCTTCTTCATCATCCTCAACCAATAATGCTGCCGCAAGTCCTGATACATCTTAGCGGCGCCCGGATGAACAGAATACCGGGAACTATGGGCCTCCTCTAGAATCAACTCTCGAAGTCCATCTACATTAGGCACACAAACTCGACCCTGCATCCTCAACACTCCATCATCACCAACTGTAACCTGCTTGGCACCCCGTGCCGCACTGTGTCCCTAAGGACAAGAAAATGAGGATCATCATACTGCCAATCACGGATACGATCAAATAATGAAGAACGAGCGTCTGTGCAAGCTAGCACACGGCTGGGCTCAGAAACATCCAACCTCACAAACTGATTGGCTAAAGCCTGCACATCCAAAGCAAGCGGTCTCTCAGCGACCAGAATACACGCAAGACTTCCCATACTGACTGACTTCCTACTCAAAGCATCAGCCACTACATTCGCCTTCCCCAGATGATACAAGATGGTGATATCATAGTCTTTCAAAAGCTCCAACCACCTCCTCTGCCTTAAATTTAGCTCATTCTGCTTGAACAAGTATTGCAAACTCTTCTGATCCGTGAACATCTCACATGACATGCCATATAAATAATGCCTCCAAATCTTCAGTGCGTGGACAATGACTGCTAGCTCCAAATCATTAATTGGGTAATTCTTCTCGTGAATCTTCAACTGCCACGAAGCATATACAATAACCTTGCCATTCTACATCAACACCGCACCAAGTCCAATACGAGATGCGTCACAATACACTGTATATGGCCCTGAACCCGTAGGCAATACCAACACCGGCGCCGTAGCCAAAGCTGTCTTGAGCTTTTGGAAGCTCCCCTCACACTCGTCTGATCACCTAAACTGGGCACCCTTTCGGGTCAACCTAGTCATCGGGGCTTCTATAGATGAAAACCCCTCCACAAACCGACGGTAATAACCCGCCAAACCCAAGAAACTCCGGATCTCTATAGCTGATGTGGGTCGAGGCCAGTTCTTGACTGCCTCTATCTTCTTCTGATCCACCTGAATACCCTCTGCTGATACGACGTGGCCAAGAATGCACTGAATTCAACCAAAACTCACACTTCAAAAACTTAGCATGCAACTAACTGTCTCTCAGAGTCTGAAGAACGACTCGAAGATGCCGCTCGTGCTCCTCTTGGCTGCGGGAGTAGATCAAAATATCATCAATGAAGACAATCACGAAGGAGTCTAAATAATGCCTGAATACTCGGTGCATCAAATCCATGAATGCTGCTGGGGCATTTGTCAACCCAAATGACATCACTAAAAACTCGTAATGCCCGTACCGAGTGGGAAAAGCTGTCTTAGGGACATCAGATGCCCTAATCCTCAACTGATGGTAGCCAGATCTCAAATCGATCTTCGAAAACACTTTGGCACCCTGAAGCTGGTCAAACAAATCATCAATCCTCGGCAATGGATACTTGTTCTTGATGGTGACCTTGTTCAACTGTCGATAATCAATAAAGATTCTCATCGATCCATTATTCTTCTTAACAAACAACACCGGCGCACCCCAAGGTGAGACACTAGGTCTAAGGAAGCCCTTATCAAGCAAGTCCTACAACTGTTCTTTCAACTCCTTCAACTCTGGCGGGACCATACGATATGGTGGAATAAAAATGGGCTGAGTGCCCGGAGCCAAATAAATGCAAAAGTCGATATCCCTGTCGGGTGGCATCCCTGGCATGTCTGCAGGAAACACCTCTGAAAACTCACGAACAACTGACACGGAACCCATAGAAGGAACCTCAGCACTAGAATCACGCACATATGCCAAGTAAGCCAAACACACCTTCTCGACCATACGACAAGCCTTCATATAAGAAATGACCCTACTAGTAGAATGACCAGGAATCCCCCTCCACTCCAATCGAGGCAACACCGACAAGGCTAAGGTCACGGTCTTGGCGTGACAATCCAATATGGCATGATAAGGTGACATCCAATCCATCCCCAATATGACATCAAAATCAACCATATCCAGAAGTAAGAGATCTACACGGCTCTCAAGACCCCCAATAATAACCACACACGAGCGATAGACACGATCTACAACAATGGAATCACCCACCGGTGCGGAAACATATACAGGAGCACTCAAGGAATCACGAGGCACAACCAAATACGTAGAAAAATAAGATGACACGTAGGAGGATGTAGACCCTTGATCAAACAGAACTGATGCATCTCTACTGCAAACTGAAACCGTACCTGTGATAACGGCATCGGATGCCTTAGCCTCAGGCCTGGCTGGGAAAGCATAACATCGGGGTTGGGCCTTACCACCCTGAACTACATCCCCGGGACGGCCTCCTGCTGGCTGGTCTCCACCTGTAGTGGCCCGACCTCCACCTCTAACGGCCTGACCTCCACCTCTAACACCTCGACCTCCACCTCTAGCTGCCTAACCCCTACCTCTAGCTGGCCGAGTGGGCTGTGGATCACCCGGTACCTGAACCATAGCACGAAAACCCTGATGTTGAGAACTCCTCGAGGCTTGAGGGCAAAGTCTAGCAATGTGCCTCGGATCGCCACAAGTATAACAAGTCCTTGGCTACTGAGACTGCTGACCTTGAAACTGACCCTGACGGCCTGAGTAACCACCCTGAAAACTCTGGAGCGGAGGTGCACGATAGGAGCTGGTGATGCACTGTAGGGTAGCTGATCCGAATACTGCATATGAGAACCACGACCACTTGGAGCACCATGAGAAGCCTGAAGTGCTGAATGAAATGGCTTGGCAGGATGGCCCCTACTAAAAGAATCCCTGCCTCCAGACGAGGCACCACTGAATCTCCCCAAATGACGAGGCCTCTTGTTAGACCCTTGACCACTCCACTGTGATAGAACCATCTCAACGCGCCGGGCCACATTGGCCGCATCCTGAAAAGAAATCTCGCTCCCTATCTCCTTAGCCATCTGCAATCGAATAGGCTAAGCTAGTCCCTCAATAAACCTCCTCACTCTCTCTCTCTCAGCGGGAAGTAAAATAAGAGTATGACTGGCCAAGGCAATAAATCTGGTCTCGTACTGAGTGACGGTCATACAACCCTACTGGAGACGCTCGAACTGCCTCCGATAGTCCTCCCTCTGAGTGATAGGAAGAAACTTCTCCAAAAATAGCTGAGAGAACTGACCCCAAGTCAAAGCCGGTGACCCAGGTGGCCTAGCCAAACAATAATCCCTCCACCAAGTCTTGGCGGAACCTGACAGACGAAAAGCAGCAAAGTTGACCCCATTGGTCTCCACTATCCCAATGTTCCGAAGAACCTCGTGATAGCTGTCCAAATAGTTCTGTGGATCCGCTGAAGATGTACCACCATAAGTAGTAGTGAATAGTTTGGTGAACTTATCTAACCTCCACAAAGCATCAGCAGACATAGTTGCTCCATCACCGGTCTAAGCTATCACACCCGGCTGAACTACTCTAACTGGCTGAGCTGCTGGAGTCTGAAACTGAGGAGCCATCTGCTCCGGAGTGCGAGTAGCGGGAGTCTGTGCTCCTCCCCCAGCCCGAGAGACGGCTAGTGCTAAAGGAAGTAAGCCTGCCTGGGCGACACTCTATATAAGGCCCACTAGACGCACCAGAGCATCCTGGAGTACCGGGGTAGCGATGAACCCCTCTAGGACCTGAGCTGGCCCTGCTGGAGCGGTCTGGGCTGGAGCCTCCTCCTCAAACTCTACCCGAGGCTCCGCCGCTGGTGCTGCTGCTCTGGGCTGAGCCCTGCCCCTACCTCGACCCCTAGCACGACCTCGGCCTCGTCCTCTGCCCCTCGTAGGAGTTGCCACTGGGGGCTCGGGCAGCTGATCAGCAGATGAAGAAGCACGTGTTCTCGCCATCTGTGAAAGAATAAAGTAGAAGTTCAATTAGCATTGAGAAGTCAAATCGCACGATGGAAAAGAATAAATGTGAAGTTATTCCTAAACTCTGTAGTCTCTAGGGGGTAAGCACAGACGTCTCCATACCGATCCCTCAGACTCTACCTAGCTTGTTCGTGAATTGTGAGACCTAGGCAACCTAGTGCTCTGATACCAACTTGTCACGACCCGGATTCCCCACCCTCAAGAGTCGTGATGGCGCCTACTCGTGAAAGCTAGGAAAGCCAACTATTAAGGTTCTACACATTAACAATCAACCCAACAATAATAAACTTTAACTATAGCTAAACAAATGAAAAGCGCGGAAGAGTTAAAAATAAAAAACTCCAATACATGTCTACCCACGAATCTGGTGTCACAAATTCACGAACATCTACGAATTTCTACAAATACTGGTCCAAAAAGAAAGGTACAACTATTCTCGGAATAAAAAGTGACAGCAGAAAGCTAAACAGGAAAGGAGGACTTTAGGCTCTACGGACGCCAGCAGTTCTACCTTGGTCTCCCTGGACTGAAGGCAGCTACCTCAGCTACTCACCGGGTCCGGTACAGAAATCTGCACGAAAGAGTGCAATGTGTAGCATCAGTACAACCGACCCCATGTACTGAGTAAGTGTCGAGCCTAACCTCGGCGAAGTAGTGACGAGGCTAGGACACGACAATCATATATACCTGTGCAGTTAAATCATATACAAATAGAAACATAATAACAAAAATCAATAGAATAAGGTGGGAACGGGACATGCTGCGGGGAATATCAGATTCTAACAATAAACCTATAAGGACGCATAATGAACATCATATCTATATCAACAAGAATAATGAAACGGTAACACGTGCACGACATGACCCTTCATGCTTTTACTCTCGTCCTCACCATATGAATCAAAAGAAACGGCACAGCATCACCCTTTGTGCATTACCTCTCATAATCATGGCACGGCATCACCCTTCGTGCATTATTCCTCACAATATCGGAACGGCATCACCCTTCGTGCATTATTCCTCACAATATCGGCACGGCATCACCCTTCGTGCACTAACTCTCAAATCATGGCACGACATCACCCTTCGTGCATTAACACTCATAATATCGGCACGGCATCACCCTTCGTGCATTGCACTCACTCACAATATCATGCACGGCATCACCCTTCGTGCTTTACACTCTTCCTCACCCAAACAATAGAAACAAAACGTCCCGGCAAGGGAATCAACAATATCAACAATAACATCCCGGCAAGGGAATCAACAATGTCAACAATAACACCCCGGCAAGAGATTCAGCTATAACCAATCTCGTTTTCAACAATTACTTAACAATATGAAACTCAACTTGAGCCAATACTCAGCAATAGTCAATTACCAGGAAACTTTCATAGGCTTTGTTCCACATTAATGATCATCAATTTGAGCAAGATTAATAAGACCACAAACATATTGATATAAGACTCACGGGCATGATTGATATAGATACTCGTCACCACACCTATACGTCATACTCATACTAACACATAGCAAATAAGACCACAACTCCTATTTCCTCAAGCTAAGGTTAAGCCAAACACTTACCTCAAATCCACGGACAAGATTAAGCCTCAATTATCGCTTTACCTCTCGGTTCCACTTCCAATTCGCTTGTATCTAGTCATAATTTACTTAATAACATCAATAAATGCTAAATAAACCAAATCTAATGCATGAAATAGATTTCCCAATGATTTCCGCAAAAAGTCAAAACCTGACCTTGGGCCCGCATGGTCAAATCCCGAAGTTCGAACCAAAACCCGATAACCCATTCACTCACGAACTCAAATATGCAATTAGTTTTGAAATCGGACCTCAAATTGAGGTCCAAATCCCCAAAATTTGAAAATCCTAACTTCTACCAAAAAACACCCAATTTTCCATGAAAAACCCTAGATTTTGAAGTGAAATCATGTAAAAAGATGTTATTAATTGAAGAAAATAAGTTAGAAATTGTTTACCTATGAGTTAGTGAAGATCTTGCTCTTGGAAAAATCGCCCTTAGGAGTTTAGGTTTTGAAAAAGTTGTAAAATGAAGAAGAATACCGTCAAAATCCGACTTAACTGGTCTCAGATGCCGCAATTGCGACCAGGGGTTCGCAAACCCTTTGAAGTCTTGTCATTTTCGCATGTGCGAAGGAATAGTCGCATTTGCGATGAAGGGAGTTCGCATTTCCCAGCCCTGAGGTCGCAATTGCGATGAGGGCCTATCCAGGCTTGGTTAGCAATTGTGACACTTTGGTCGCATTTCCCAAGCCTGACCGCTTCGCAAATGCGAAGCCTGATGTCGCAATTTCGAGATCATAGGCCTGGGCAAAAATACTAGATGCCAGCTGAAATTTTCCTAAGTCCAAATTCACTCTGTGGCCTATGCAAAACTCACCCGAGCCCTCAGGGCTCCAAACCAAACATGCACGCTAGTCTAAAAACATCATACGGACTTGCCCGTGCAATCAAATCATCAAAATAACGTCAACAACTACGAATTCAACCTCAAATTCATGAAATTCCTTAAGAACATTGAAATTTCCATTTTCTCAACTGAAGGTCCAATTTATACCAAATCAACTCCGATTCTTACCAAATTTCACAGGTTCGACTTATTTATTATTTTAAACCTGTACCGGGCTCCGGAACCAACATACGTGCCCGATACCATCAAGAACACGCACCATTTCATTTCAGAAACCCTTTATATTTTCCATCAAACAATTTTCTTTAAAAATTCTTTTTTCGGGCTAGGACCTCAGAATTCGGTTCTGGGCATACGCCCAAGTCCCATATTTTACTACTGATCCTATGGGACCATCCGTGTCACGACCAAAATCCACTAAGGGTCATGATGGTGCCGGACAACACTGTCAGGCAAGCCAACACCAATTTACTTGTAATTTCTTGTTTTAATAACTTCAAAGTCGTTTCTTTTATACATTAAACAATAAGTAATGAATTTCACTGAATAGATATTTAGGTCTTTAACAAACTTAATATTAAATAATCCCATAAACATCCCAAAACCCGGTGTCACAAGTGCATGAGCAATTACTAAGAGATTGAATAAAGTACAATAACTGTTCGGAATACAAATTGGACAGAAAGTAAATACAATACGCTGAAAGAGACTATACTGGCTGCGGGTCGCCTCGGGAACTGCATCTCACCTAGTCTCCGTATCATCCATGCTGCTACGCCCAATAGGCCACTGGAATTATATATGCCTGTGCAACAAAATGCACAGCAAGTGTAGCATGAGTACGAAAACAACATGTACTCAGTAAGTATCCCGTCTAATCTCGAAGAAGTAGAGACGAGATATCGACTTCGACACTTAATAGTGGTCCAATAATAATACACCAATAATATAATAAATTGAGGATTTTTATAAACGTGATTGTCATTCGGTAGAATGAAGCAAGTAAACCATTCTTTCTTTTATAGGAAATTCCCAAATTCCTTTTGATCATTTATACATTTATTCTCAAGCTGGGAAGAAACAATATCAACTTCAATAAATTTCAGGGCAAGCATAACAAGCAAGCGCAAATCATGCCGAGGTCGTACGGCCCAATCCAACAATATATATACTGTGCACTACCAGAGGGTCGAATGCCGCGAACCATAGATGCATCTATTACCCTGCTCGCGAATCATACATGCGACGCGGTCAAATATAAATAAACAATCACCCTGCTCGCGAATCATACATGCGACACAGGTACACATAGAAACACATATTCAAACAGTCAATCAAGACATTCATCAAGGAAACAATTATTCAAGGAGGTGTAAATTTACCTTTTTACAAGTCATGAAAATGAAGTTTAACTCTTTTGAAAAATCATTTGCCACTTTGATATGATTTAAGCAATTTAAACTATCAATAAGGTTACATTTATTACAAGTAAGCATGCTTTTGGGTCCTAGACTACCCGGACATAAGCATAACAGTAGCTACGCACGGACTCTCGTGACCTCGTGCGTACGTAGCCCCCATAATTAGCAGCACATATTCAATTAATTCACCTATGGGGACAATTCCCTCTTACAAGGTTAGAAAGGAGACTCACCTCGCTCCGAAGTTCCATAACCGGCATTCCATGCCCTTCCGAAGACTCAAATCGATGCGAAATACTCCAACACTAGCCAATAATCATGTAAACACATTAATATATGTTCAATTACTCATTATGGTCCAACTTATAACAATTCCTAACCCCGAACAAAAATTCACAAAATTGCCCGCGGGCCCACGTGCCCAGATTCCGAAATTTTTCGAAGATAAGGTTTACCTATGACCTCACAAACTCAAATATATAATTTATTCTCAATTCCATGTCCAAAATTGTGGTCAAAATCCAAAAATCTCAATTTCTAGGTTTTTCTTCAAAATCCCTAAATTTCTACAATTCTACACATTGAAATCCATATATAATCCTTGTATTTAACCCATAACTATAAGAAATCACTTACCTCTTGATGATGGTGGAACCCTTTCTCAAATAATCTCAAAAATCGCCTAAGACCAAGTGGGAAATGAGGGAAATGAGCTAAGTCTCGGAATAAAAAGCCACTGCACTAGATGCAGAAGTCGCATTTGCCACCTCTGGCTCGCATTTGCGATGGTTGCATTTGTGACAATATCCTCGCAAATGCGAAGAGGACTGCATCGCAAAAGCGATGACCCCCTCGCAAATGTGATCTCCCCTCAGCAGCCCCAGGTTCCCAAATGCGAGCCTTCCTTCGCAAATGCGATGGTCGCATTTGCGACCAATTCCTCGCAAATGCGATCATACCAGAACCAGAAATCCAACTCCTTTACCAAACACTCCGAAGCTACTCCGAAACTCAACCGAGCCCCCGGGGCTCCAAACCAAACACCCGCACAAGTATAAAAACATAACACGGACTTGCTCGAAGCCTCAAATCACATCAAACAACGCTAAAACTATGAATCGCACTCCAATTCAAGCTTAATGAACTTTAAGATTTCAAACTTCTACTTTCAGTGTTTAAACCTATCAAATCACGTCTGATTGACCTCAATTTTGCACACAAGTCATATTCGACATTACGGACCTACTCCAACTTCCAGAATCGGAATCCGACACCGATATCAAAAAGTCAACTCTCGGTCAAACTTCCCAAAAACCTTAAAATTTCTATCTTTAGCCAAATGACTCCAAAATAACCCACGGATCTCCGAATTCACTTCCGATCGCGCTCCCAACACCAGAATCACCGTACGTAGCTATTCCCAGACTCGAAATCCCAAACGGACATTGATTACACTGAGATGCACTTCAACCCAAACTAATGAAATTCTTCAAAAAATGCTAACCTCTACAATAGGTGCCGAAACATTCCCGGGTCTTCCAAAACCCGATCCGGACATACGCCCAAGTCCGAAATCATCATACGAACCTGCTGGAACCATCGAATCCCGATTCCGAGGTCGTTTACTCAAAAATCCAATCTCAGTCAATTCTTTCAACTTAAGGCTTCCGAAATGAGAATTCTCTCTCCAAACCCACTCCGAACTTCCTGGAACTCAATTCCGACCACACGTACAAGTGATAATACCCGAACTGAAGCTACTTAGGTCTTCAAACCGCTGAACGAAGCGCTGGAGCTCAAAACGACCGGTCGGGTCGTTACATTCTCTCCCACTTAAACATACGTTCGTCCTCGAACGTGCTGAGAACTGCACCGGAGTTGTCCGAAATCACTATTTAACACCTTGAGCACCTACCCGTGCTACCGCAACTTAGTTGAGCACATAACTCGATCGAATCTGAAGATATTCTCTTTTATTCAAACAAATAAGCTTAGAACCCAAATCTAACATCCGGAATTCTCCGTCAGGCCTGCTTCCAATATATGAACACCGTATCGATCACTACACGAGGTACCAGAACATGACTGCATACCTTTGCTGAATTCTCACCATGCACCACATCATTCACAGGACCATAATAACATTCTCTGATCATAATAACCAACATCCTCCGAATCTGATGCTCACAACGCACCTCATGATATATATAAGTCTCATCCCAATTCTTACAATACTGCCACGGCGGAGGAGACGCGTAGAAATTCATAACCAACTGCCAAGTCAACAAATCATTGAGGCTAAACTCCTGACAAGAACATCACCTTATTCGGAACCCAAATAATGATCTTCGCTCTTTAATATACTTCATGCAGTCCTATTGCACTGATCCTAGATCCAATAACCTCGTCGTACCCAGTACGAACTGCTCAGGCAAAAAGCCACCCCAAACATGACCGAAAGCCTCATATGATGCCACAATGTGACAATAGGCTCCCAACTCGAACGAGATGCATAAGAAAGACGAGTTCTGGAGGGGCCTACTCCACTCACATAGCTAATATGAACTTTTCGCAGAAGTGGAAACAAAACACACAGAATAGAATATAAGGGACTGTAATCATCATCATACTGTTGCAGCGTGCAACCCGATCCAAACAACATACCCATGGCGGTGTGTCACGACCCGAAACCCGCACTGGGCGTGATGGCGCCTCTCGTGAAGACAAGGCCAGCCAACTAACCCAAGTAAACTCTTTCAAAATAAGTAAACATAAATGAATAGTAAGGTACGCCTAAATGACTTTAATTAACAATATTTACAACCCCAACACAGCCCGACCGGGGTGTCACAAGTCACGAGCATCTAAGGAAGCCTGAACACTGCTACAGGGCCAATAATATACTAAACAGAATCTGAAATCAGAAGACAAAATCCGGTGCCGTGAACGCTGGTGGTCACCTTGCTCAGCTACAATAGCAATACCTTCAACCAGCTCAAAACCCGCTACCGGGTGTATAATACCTGTATCTGCACGCGAGGTGCAGGGAGTAAAGTGAGTACTCCAACTCAGTGAGTAATAGAAGTAAATAATAACTGAGCAGCAAGAAATCACGTAAAGCAACCAATGGGCTGTACAAAAGCCGGGTACAATTTCCGAGAAAACAGTGAAATCAGAGAACTCTTTAGAAAGGTTTCGGCTCAGTTCAAATCTCTTTTGAAAATGGTCCTTTCAATAATTATGAAAGCTATTCAAAATAGTTAGTGCTGATTAGCACAGAAAATCCGCCCTTCGGGCACAAATACCACAGCATAGCAGGTAAAAATGCAGATAAGTATGCAAGATGAGCACATAAAAGTTCGCCCCTCGGGCATGAATTTCGTTACTAGTCAGTCATTATTACCTGACCGGTCAGCCATTGTTATCTGACCAAAACGCGTATTACAGTGCCATTGTTACCATTGGTCAGTCATTGTTACCTGACTGGTCAGTCATTGTTACCTGACCAAAACGCGTATGACAATGTCATTGTTACCACTGTCTAAAATTTAACCGCTCTAGATGGGTACCCGCGCTCATTGTTGGTGTGCAGACTCCGGAGGGGCTCCTACAGCCCAAGCGCTATATCATCATAAGGCCTGAAAGCCTGTACATATCAACATGAGGCCTGAAAGCCTTCTCACAATACACTCGAGGCCTGAAAGCCTCCTCACAATACACTCGAGGCCTGAAAGCCTCCTCACATCACTCAGCATATCCTCACATATGGCCCTCGGCCTCAATCAGTCCAAAAATAATCATAAGCCCCTCGGGCATCAGTAAAGAAACAATAATGCTCAGCTCAAATAGTAGTTCAAATATCAGTTAAAACTCTAGGTTGAGTAAAAATATAGCTGAGTTCATGAAACAGTGTAATGACAATGGACTGAGTTCAAATAATATTTCAAATAGTGAGGAAAACAGTGATGATAGCTCATAGGGAGTTCAAACAGTCGGCAATAAGCCCCAAATATGGCAATAAGCCCAAGTCCTAGTGAAAACCAACAAGTCATAGCGAAATACGCGGTAAAATCAACAACCGGGACGGACCAAGTCACAATCCCTAACGGTGCTCTACCCCACGCTCTCTATCTGGCGTGCAAGTCACCTCAATATAGCACTATGGGTGCAAATCCGGGGTTTCAAACCGTCAGGATATCATTTACAATCATTACTCACCTCGAACCGGCAAAATCTATAGCCCGCGACGCCTTTGCCCCTCAAATCGGCCTCCACGCACGTCGAATATAACAAAAATCAGAGCGAATACATCACAATATGCCAATGGGACAATACCCAATCGAAAACAGTCGAAAAATAGCAACAATCTCGAAACTAGCAAAACCCGAGCCCCGGGACCACTTACTCGAAAAATTACAAAACTCACATTACCGGATTGTTCGTCTCGCCACGAGTCCATACATACCAAGAACTCCCAAATCCGAGCTCAAATGACCTATCAAATCCCAATTTGAAATATCAAAAACTCAAGCCCTAGCTTTACCCCTTTTGATGAATTTCAACCAATTTCCATGTTAAATCTAACATAATCTCTTGAATTTAGGCCAATGAACTTACCTCTAATCATTCCTCCTTGAATCCCTCTTCAAAATCGCCTCAAATCTCTCAAAGCTCGCTAAAAAATGGTGGAAATAACATAACCCTCGCGGAGCAAAAAAATGAATATAAACTCCTACTGGCCTTCAGGGGTTTCCGCTTCTGCGGTCCCCACTCCCGCTTCCGCGTGACCGCTTCTGCGGTTTTTGTCCGCTTAAGCGGAATTTCATTAAATCACAAGGGTCGCTTCTGCGACAAAAATTTCTCGCTTCTGCGAAACTTCACCCCCCAGGTCAAACCGCTTCTGCGACCTCATGTCCGCTTCTGCGGACTCGCTTAAGCGAAACGACTTCCGCTTCTGCGGAACTGCTCAATCTCACCCTCTTTCGCACCTGCGAAGCCTTCTCCGCTTCCGCGCAACCACATCTGCGGTTGCCTTTCCGCAGATGCGAAAATACCTGCTGCAGCCAAGAACCTGAAATTTCCAACTTCAATTTCCTTCCGATTGCCACCCGAAATCACCCCGAGGCCCTCGGGACCTCAACCAAAAGCACCAACACATCTTAAAACATTATTCAAACTTGCTCCAATCATCAAAACACATCAAACAACGCTAAAACCATTAAATCACATCGGATTCAAGCCTAAGTTCTTCAGAAACTTCCGAAATGCACTTTCGATCAAAAACCCGAGCAAACGACGTGCGAATGACCTGAAAATTTGCACACATATCCAACATCACCTAACGAAGCAACAACAACTCTCGGAATTCCATTCCGACCCTCGGATCAAATTCTCACCCATCAACCGGAATTCGCCAAAATACTAACTTCGCCAATTCAAGCCTAATTCCACACTGGACCTCCAAAATCAATTCCGATCACACTCCTAAGTCACAAATCACTTCCCGAAGCTAACCGAATCACCGGAACTCACATCCGAACCTTCTAACTCATAAGTCAACGTCCGTTTGACTTTTCCAACTTAAACCTTCCTTAAAGAGACTAAGTGTCTCATTTCCTACCAAAACCAATCCCAAATCAACTCTAACACACCAAACACTGATAAATGAAACATGAAGAAGCATAAAATAGGGGAAACGGAGCAGTAACACATGAGACGACGGGTCGGGTCGTCAGACGGCGTGCCACCCGATCCACACATAAAATTCACATAAGGAGATACACATCGAGCTAAATTGCTCATTACAACACAATACCGAATATCGGTCACAAGCACGCTAAGTGCATAATACCATCCCTGAGGGGACGTATAGCGCCATAAGCTAACAAACTCAAGCACAACTAAGGTGCGATAAATGTTCTGAAAGTGAAGAGCCACCCTGTTCACATAACACCATCGCTACGCGGAACCTCAACACATAAGAAATTTACCAAGCCGTTCCGCAACTCACACGGTACAATATAGCATTACATGAAACAGCCAACGATGAAATAACATCCAACATCCGAATACTCCTTCATAAGGAGAGCTATGCTGAAATGAACACATCGGCCTGATATAGAGCCCATATTCATATTTAAATCCATCCACAGACCTCAAGCCGATTCTGATCGTACCGAACTAGGCCAATAATCTTTTCTGTGTCCATAATAACCCCTTTTTCCCATAACACACAACAATAACCATCATAAACGAAGTAATCCTCCACAGTCGACACCCAATAAACCGAGTGCCCTCCAGGCATAAATTCTCAAATTAACGATATCACCACAATCTTCATACTTGGTTCCATTCTCCAATCAATCAAGTGACTACATGCCACACTTATACAATCTTCCTGTGGTGCACGCTCCCACGACCTTCCGTAACAGATACCAAGTCTGCACATCCATACCACCGGCTGCACTAACGCTGAAAGCGATCAAGAATCCATAACCAGGATGCAAAGCCTCTTTCACAAAATACCGATCCCAGGTGACGCTGAAGAGAATGCCAGCTTTCTTTAAACATTCAAATCCCTTTCATGCTCATTCGAGCTCGTGACGTCCTTGTCAACACCAAATCGCAACCTCGTTCCTCACCTTCAAATCCCACACCACTCACGGTACCTATTATGCCAACATGCGATGGTACAAGAATTTCGTCACCACTCCTGAACCACTAACATGGTAAACACTTCCTCACATGGAAACTTTTTACTTAACTCTTTCCAAGAGAACCGTAGCAACACACGAGTGAATTTTCGCTACCGTAGAAGATGCAATTCTTCAAGTAGTGGCCTAAGCCACCATAGCCCTTTTCGGGATCCGCCTACACATAGCAGGCCATAATACTAGAATAGTTCCGAATAAAATCAATTACGGCGGCCGAGAAGCCTCACACGTATCATCACGAATCGCTTGCATAACTCAATCACGCTGAAGGAACTGATCACTGCCACCGGTATGCCAATTCAACCATGGCTAACCAATCCAACCTCTTCCAATTTATCCTTAATTGCCTTAGAATAATAATAACTTTATTCAACACGTAACACACTCAACCTGAGTGGCCTTGTAACACGAGACCATGCTGTCTCAAATCCCACGAACCATCTCATAACTTCCTTGTGTGCATATTCGCATCTCGACTGGTACATCCATTCTGATAATTCCTCTACGAATCCGAAGTCCTTCTCTCCCTTTCCTCCAAGTGCTACGCTGCAAATCAACATATCATAGAACATTCTGAGCCTCACATCATAAGCTGCTTCACAAGCTCGATTCATAAACATACCGCGGGCTTGAATCCTTAGGCACCGTATTTTTAACCTTTGAATTCACTAGGACCGTTATTGAGAGTCACCCACTCAGACATAGATATAATCAACTGCAAGGCTCCGCTAGCACATGACCACCCTCTCAAAGAAGCACCTGGCCGAATCACATTTCTTGCAACTCACTTCTACGCAAAGCATAATTCTTGAGTCTTCCCAAAGCCTGAACGAGAATCGATGATGCCAATTATAGAACACATTCTTCAATTCCTTTGCTCAAATTACTACTGATGTTCTCTTTCCTCACCCGAAACACCTTACCAATACGCTGATAACCCGAAACCTCACAAGAATATAGTCATACAACCCAATCGTAGGCGGTGGGACTCTCCCACTTAGCTTGAAGCCACTATTACACAACTTTGGAACCAACCAAGATTCCTTACCCCTTATTGACATGACCTTGCACAATTAAACCGCCGGATTCCTCGAAATATTTCCTTTAGCATTTCATGAACACTCTGAATCTCTAGCAATATTCACATATTAGACCTCTTACCGGATAGCCAGTAAGATTCTTCGCAGAAGCTTCGCCAACCACGTGACCGCTGATCTGCTCACAGGAGATAACCCATCTGTGGAGATTACAAGCCGACATCTTTCAACGCCGCTACACGAGGGACAATCACTACGTCATTCATAACCCATCAAGAGCCCGTGCTCATTTACCAATTGTACTAGTCCGCTCACTTCTTAGGGCCATCAACTAAATGTTCGACAATATCTTCCAATTCTAGGTTACGTTGTAACCTTCTTCATATCAAGCAGCTCCTTTCCGTCATATCAAATCTCCCACCATTATGCTAGCCAATATTTTAAATTAAGCTCGTAGACTCAATCACCGTCCACTAAAATTCCCAAATCACCCCAAACTTTCCTCAAAGGTGTAGTTATCCTTCCCCTGCATCCACGTGCTGCTCTGCCACTCTCCCACTTTGGCCAAACCCTCTTCTATAAGCAACTATTCGACTTCCGCTTCTTACACCTGGCCTTCTAGAAGTTTAACCACCACATGACACTTCCCACACGTCCTTCCTCATCCTTCGCTGCTCAGCTGATGCCTTAGATTGTCACGACCCAAAATCCACTAAGGGTCGTGATGGCGCCGGACACCACCGTCAGGTAAGGCTGTATGGTGGGCTGGTCTGGGACCGGGACCGGACCGGGCCCGCAGTCTTAACGGGCTAAACGGTCCCGGCGGGCCGGTCCTGGTGGGCCGGTCCCTGATGGTGTAGAAAGCCCGTGGCGGGCTGGTCTCTTGCGTGAGGCCCACGAGACCGGGACCGCTAAGCCCGGGACCGGCGGGCGGTCCTGGGCCGGTTCAACCGGGCCTAACGGTCCTAACGGGCTCCAACGGCTCTTTTCTAAAAAAAAATTTTTTTTTTTTAAAAAAGACCAACGGTCAGATTTTAAAATCTAGCCGTTGGCCTTTAATTTTCAACCGTTTGGAACTTTAAAAAATAGCCATTTGGCCCCCAAACTTTATTTTAACACCAAACTTTATATAATTACACTTTTTTCCAATTCTCAACTATAAATACCCCCTCATTCTTTCATTTTTACTCGCCAATTCATCAATCTATCTCAATCTCTCTCAATCTCTCTCAATCTATATCTAATTTCTCTTCTATAATTGCTTATTTTATTATTGCAATTTCGTGAAAAATTGTGAAGTTGGTGAATTGAAGTATTCAAGTCTTCAAGTCTTCAACGATTTTCAATTTTCAAGAAGTTGTTCGGCAATTCGGTAAACTCGTTCCAACTCTTAAGTTTTAAGAATATATTTTTGTGTGTTTAGTTAGCTTAATTGTAATTAATATGGCATTTTCTTTGAAAAAAATGTTTGGTGGTAAGGGAAAAGCTAAAATTGGTGAAAGTAGTCTCCAACCTACTACCCTTCCCCCGGCTCCCCGACCCAGACCTATTACCCGTCCTGCTGCTCCTATTATTCTTGATAGTGATAACCCTTGTTTTCAATTTTCCGATACTGAATTTTGCCATAATGTTGCACCAGGTGAACAATTAAATGAAGAAGTTATGAATGCTCTTTATGCTAATCAAACTATCTTAGAAAATGATGAGGAAAATGAGGATGTAGATGAAACCCAACCGGATTTAGATGATACACCTACTAGTCCTGTTAATAACCCAACTGATGCCCCGCCCGACCCACCTGTAGAAACCCCTACTTTTAATAGACAACCTTCTAAACGCCTAGAAACATCAATTATTTGGAATTTTTTTACTCAAGTAAGAGAACAAAATAAGGCTAAGTGTAAAACTTGTGGGAAATTGCTGGCGCATAAATATACTGGAGACCGTAGCGGTACGGGTAGTTTGGTTAGGCACATACAAACACACCCTAGAGATAAAGTTAAATATTTACAAATGAAAGCGCAGCAAGAGGGGACAAGTGTAGATACTGCGGTTAACCCTAGTACAGGTTCAAATCTAGTTCAACCAGGAATTAACACTGTGACCGGTGGTATTTTATATTACGATCCTAATAAAGATCGTGAAGAATTAGCAAAGATGGTTACCGTTATGTGCTTACCATATACTTTTCCTTCTAACCCTAATTTTGTGCATTATATTATAAAAGTTTTTAATCCTACTTATAAAGGTTGGCCTCGCGCAACAGTTAAGAGCGATATTTATAAATATAAACATGAATATGAACAATATTTGCGGTATTTATTTACTCATATAACTAATCAGATAGATATTTGTAGATATTTTTGCATTAGAGATAAAACAATGGCAATTTCTATGGATAATGCTTCTAGTAACACTAGTGCTATAGGCATACTTACAACAACACTGAATCCTGCATTTAGTAATTGTTTCCATGTGAGATGTATTTGTCACATTTACCATTTAATCGTCGGTGATGGTATGAGAATTTTAAATTTAGAAATTGAAAAGGTTAGAATGGCTCTTAATTGGCTTTTTTATTCAAACCGTAGAAGTAGACTTAGAGAGTATTTTAAAAAATGTGATGAATTTGGCCTTAGAGAAAGAAAGGTTCCTAAACCTTGTCCAACTAGATGGAATTATATGTACGAAAGTTTAGTAGTTGCATATGAATATAGAAACCCAATTAATGCAACGTTTAATGCTCGTGTTGGTGGTGAGGATGATGATGAAATCCTTACAAATCAAGATTGGACGAATGTAAAAATTCTTATAGATTTTTTAGAACATTTTCAATTTGCTACAAATGCATTTTCTGGACAATATTATCCTACTATTTCAAATTGTTTAGTTTATATTGCAATACTATGTGATTTGTTTGTTGAATTTTCGGAGGGTGGGGAAATTTATAAACTTGCTATAAATGCAATGAAAGAAAAATTTAAAATATATTTTTTTCCTATCCCCCCTATTTATGGTGTTGCTGCAATGTTAAATCCTACAATGAAATTAGGAGGTCCTCACTTTTGGTACTCAAATATTTATAAGGCTTTAGATCTTTCAGTTGAGGAATTTTCTACACTTGCAGAGGCAAAAGCCTCAATTAAAATAAATGCTCAAACAATTTATAATGCTTATCAACTTGCGTTAGATAATGCTAGGCCAAATGTTCCAACCCCTACTTCGTCTAGTTCACAATCATCTAAAAGAGCTGCGGGCCTAAAAGCACTTAAATCTTGGACGGAGTTTAGGGGTTCTCAAGGTGATAATTTTGATGAGACTTCACATCTAATTGAGCTTCAAGTTTATTTGTCGCAGGGACTTGAAAAGGAGAATCCAGACGGCACCTTTGATCTTTTGGAATGGTGGAAGGCAAGGGAAAAATATTTTCCGGTTCTTGCAAGGATGGCTCGGAATATTTTATCTATTCAAGCTTCAACAGTTGCATCAGAGAGCGCTTTCAGTCAAGCAAGACTTCAAATAGGTGATCATAGAGCATCTATGAGGGAGAGCTTGGAAAAATCAGTACTATTCAGAGATTGGATCCGCTCGGAAAGAAGAAACTTTGGACTTGCAGAATCACAACCGGAGATAGACGAAGCTTATGAAGAAATGATAGCGGAACTTGCGGAGGATGCTGCTTCGCCCGGAAGCGGTGATGAACAAGCTTCTTTTCCGCCACCACCAACGGAACCTCCTTCGAACCTTGAAGGATTTATGAGATTTGTTAGAGATACAATGTAGATTATGGTGTAACTTGTACTTTGGCACATCTTCTTTAGTTTTTTTTCCTTTTAATGGTGGTATTAGTACCTTGTTGTGCTCATTCCATTGGGGGGAAGAAGACTAAGAAAGATATGCCATTTTTGGTAATAAAAATTATAAGACATGCCCTTGAATATCTCTTCGCAATATTTTTTTGTCTTTAACTTGCAATTATTTATAAGCTATAATATATATACATAACATACAATATATACTACAACAAAATATATAATGGAATATATATACATAACATACAATATATACTACAAGAAAATATATAAGGGAATATATATACATAACATACAATATATACTACGAGAAAATATATAAGGGAATATATATACATAACATACTATATATAGTATACTATACTAGTATACTATATATATTATATTTACATGAAGAAGTAGTACTATATATACTACAAAACAAGATTTTTCAAAATGAGGGCCCCACCCCCAATGACCACCAACGGTCATATTAATTGCACAAATAGCCGTTTTTTTTTAAATTTACAAAACTAACCTTCTCTAACACTATAAGTACCCCCCTCCCTCTTCTTCATTTCAATACTCAATACTCATTTCTCAATATAAATTTCTCTCAATCTCTCAATCTCCAATTTTCAAGACTTCAAGTCTCAATCTCAATTTTCAAGTTAAATCATGCCTCGTTCGGAAAGAGTGCGCTTATTTGTGTCGCAATACTATGAAGTGCTTGAAGAAAATGAAGAAGGCTAAATATTAAAGTGCAAGAACTGTGGAAGAGTCTTAAATTTTCGTTCAGGGTGTACCACAGGCATTTTAAGGAGGCATATAAAATATTGTGTTGAGGGTATTTATCTGCAAATTTGTCTTTAAGATTTTTCAACAATTTGTGTTATTTTAAAATTATTAGACGTATTTATGCTTCATGTTGTACTTTGTTATTAATTTATTATGCATGCCAATTTAGTTTTACTATTGATTTGTTATTTTACATTTTCGTCAAACACTTTAATAATTAGATTTCTATATTATATATACCACATATATTTATATAGCCATGCATAAGAGCAATTTATATATATACATACACATATGGTTTACAAGAAATTGCCCTAAATAAAAAAAATTAAAAAAAAAAGCCCGGAAATTAAAAAAGCCCGTTAGGCCCGCTAAGCCCACGAGCCCGGCCCATTTAGCCCAGGACCATATGGGCTTAGGCCCGTCACGGGCTGGTCCTACCCGTTGAGCCCACGAAGCCCGGGACCGCGAAGCCCGGGACCGCCAGAGCCCGGGACCGCTAAGCCCAGGCCCGTTTAGCCCGGCCCGTTTAGCCCATTTAGGCCCGGGCCCGGGACCACATACAGCCTTACCGTCAGGCAAGCCAACCAAATTACTTAATTAAATTCTCGTTTTAATTCTCTTGAAATCCATGATTTTCCTCCAAATATACAAATAAAAAGAAGATAATCGCTTCAATTCAAATTAAATGATAAGCAATTAATACAAAATACTTCATAACCATCCCAGAACCCGATGTCACAAGTGCATGAGCATTATCTAAGAATTTGAATAAAGTACAACAGCTGCCCGGAACACAAATGGACAGAAAGTAAATACAATTCTGAGAGAGACTATACTAGCTGCGGGTCGCCTCGAGGAAATACAGCTCACCTAGTCTCCGGGTCGCTCGTGCTGCTACGCCCAATGGGCCAATAGAAATACTTGTACCTCTGCAACAAAATGCACAGCAAGTGTAGCATGAGTACGAAAACAACGTGTACTCAGTAAGTATCCCGCCTAATCTCGAAGAAGTAGAGATGAGATGGCAACTTCGACACTTACTAATGGTCAAATAATAATATTATTAACTCGCGAATTTATTAAGGACGGCAGTAGATTCAAATGAATTACTATATAGGTAAAAGTTCCTTTTTATTAAAAGTCTCCGGATTCATAATCCATTAATTAACAATTATCTCAAGTCGGGGAGAGCAGATATCAGTGTCAACAAATATCAAGGCAAGCAATACAAGCATGCGCAACTCATGCCGAGGTCGTACGGCCCGATCCAACAATATTTAAACTGTGCAATGCCAGAGGGTCAAATGGCGCGAACCATAGATGCATCTATATAATCTACCGAGGCATTCGGCCCGTTCCACAATAGATAAACACAGTCAGCCAATGAAATCAATAATTCATCAAGGAGCAAATATTCAGGAAAAGGCAAATTTCTCTTTTAAAAGTCAAGAAATGATATCTAGTCCTTTTTAGAAATTCATTTACACGTTCGATATGTTTTAAGCATTTTAAGTTTGTCAACAAGGTTGCAAGTGTTACAAGAAAGCATGCTTTTGGGCCCTAAACTACCCGGACTAAAGCATAATAGTAGCTACGCACGGACTCTCGTCACCTCGTGCGTACGTAGCTCCCGCAAATAGGAGCACATAGCCAATTAACTCACCTATGGGGAAAATTCCCTCTTAAAGGTTAGAAAGGAGACTCACCTCGCTCCAATGTGCACTTCCAACACCAAGAATGAGCCCGAACCCTCAAATTGGAGCCGAACGATACAAAACTAGATAAACGAGGTAGGAACTATTCAATATAAGCTTACAAGATCATATTCTAACTATTTAAGCAATTTCCCACCCATAAACACAATTTTCCTAAGACCCGACCCCGCGCCCACGTGCCCGGATTCCTAAATTTTTCAAGGGAAGTTGTTCTTCATAACCCAAGGATCAATAATATGATTTCTAATTCATTCCATAACAAATTTCGTGGTCAAATTCAATTCTTGTCAAAACCCTAGGTTTTTGCTCTAAACTCATGATTTCACCTTAATACTAGTGTTTAATCTACCTAAGACATAAGTATTAAACTAGAAATAGGTAGAACAAACTTACCTCATGATGCTAGGTGAAGGTCTTCTCACAAAAGCTCTAAAATCGCCCAATGGAGGAATGAAAAAATGGCAAAAATGGACTTAGAACCCGTAATAAATGAGCTCACTGCCTCAGTGATTTCCGCATCTGTGGTCAGGGGACCGCATCTGCGAGGAATTGGCCGCATCTTCGGTCGTTGGCCAAAAGGGCTGGGGCCGCTTCTGCGGCCTTGGAGCCGCTTCTGCGGTTTGGCCTAGCCTTCCTTGGGCCGCATCTGCGATAGGTGGACTGCATCTGCGGTCTCGCACCTGTGGTCCACCAACCGCAGGTGCGGTTATGATAGAAGCAGCAACTTCAGCACTTCTCAAAATTCCATTTTCGATCCGTTAACCACCCGGAATCCACCCGAGGGCCCCAGGACCCCAACAAATCATACCAACCAGTCTCAAAACACATTACGGACTTGCTCAAGGCCTCAAATCATATCAAGCAACGCTAAAACCATGAATCGACCTCCAATCCAAGCTTTATGAACCTTAGAATTTCAAACTTCTACTTCCGATGTTTAAGCCTATCAAATCACGTCCGATTGACTTCAGATTTTGCACACAAGTCATATTCAACATTACGGACCTACTCCAACTTTCGGAATCGGATTCCGACCCCGATGTCAAAAAGTCCACTTCCGGTCAAACTTCTCAAAAACCTTCAAATTTCTATCTTTAGCCAAATGGCTCCAAAATGCTCCACGGACATCCGAATTCACTTCCGATCACGCTCCCAACTCCAGAATCACCATACGGAGCTACCCAGACATGGAATCCCAAACGGACATTGATAACACTAAAATGCACTTCAACCCAAACTTATGAAATTTCTTCTAAAATGCTAACTTCCACAATAGGTGCCAAAACGCTCCCGGGTCACTCAAAACCCGATCCGGGCATACGCCCAAGTCTGAAATCATCATACGTACCTACTAGAACCTTCAGGTTCCGAGGTCGTTTACTCTGAAATCCAATCCTAGTCAATTCTCTCAACTTAAAGCTTCCGGAAATGAGAATTTCCTCTCCAAGTCAACTCCGAACTTCCCGAAATTTAATTCCGACCACGCGTACAAGTCATAATGCCTGAATTGAAGCTGCTCATGGCCTCAAACTACTGAACGACGCACTAGAGCTCCAAACGACCGGTCGGGTCGTTACATCCTCTTCCACTTAAACATACGTTCATCCTCGAACGTGCTAGGAATTGTGCTGGGGTTGTCTGGAATCACTGCTTAATACCTCGTGCACCTACTCGTGCTACCACAACTCAGTTGGGTACATCAGCTCGATCAAATCTAAAGATAACCTCTTTCATTTAGGCAAATAAGCCTTGGAGCCCAATTTCAACATCCGAAATTCTCTGCCAGTCCTGCTTTCAACATATGGATACCGTATCAATCACCACACGCTGTACCAGAACATGACTGCACACCCTTGCTGAATTCACACCATGCACCCCATCATTCGCAAGACCATAATAACATTCTCTGATCATAATAGTCGACATTTCCCAAATCTGATGCTCACAATGCACCCCATGACATATATAAGTTTGTTCCAACTCTCGCAATGCTGCCACGACGGAAGGGATGTGTAGAAATTCATAACCGACTGCCGAATCAATGATTCATAGGGTCTGTCGCGCTCCCTTTTCCTCGCAAAATCGGGTTTATGACATTTGGGAGGACAACTCATTCCTTTTGGGAATTGGTTTTGATTTAAAGAGTCGCCACCTAATGATTAGGGTGCATTAGGACACCAAGGAGATTTGATTTGGGTAACCAGAGATTGGGTAAGGGCTTGAAATTATTCTAAGGGGAAGGTGTTGTCACCCCTCAGAATCCACTAGTGTGGTTCCCGGCCAGACTATTATTTGTGAATTTGGGTACAATTAGCATATAAACAAATAGGGCTCAAATAAGAGGGGACTTCATCACATAAAGGTTTCAAAGTAAACAAGGTTTGAAAGAGTAATAAAAAAACTGATTTTAAAAAAAAAAAGAGTTAAAATGCTGAAAAGAAAGAAATAACAAATAAAAGGAGAGGGGTCCTAGGTTTATTAATAATATGGATCACTCCACACAATGCCCGGTAATCACTCCTCAATGGGGCTATACGTGACATTATCGCGTGGTCGTCATATACATATCTACCCTTCCCACCCCGTTAAGGTATTAAAGCGCGGAATGGTCTCGTTTACTTATTGCATGCTACTACCCGCCCCAATCCTATCAGTCCTGGAGGCACTAGGACTACTAATCCTAAAGGGAAGGGATGTTAGGCTTATTTGTGGTTTCAAAGGGGCAAAAATTCTAAGGCGACATATAAAACACGTATAACAAGTTGGGGGAAGCACATAACAAGCAAAGGCTCAAATATACCCCCTTTAAACAAAGAAGCACAAAATTAGCATGACTTACACATACGTTTTAGGGTCTGATTGAATACTAAACGTGAAATAACTTAAAGGTTGAGCCGAACTGATTTGTTACATAATTCAGATAAGAAGCCCGAATTAGGCCTGCCAGCTGGTTGTAGTTAATAGAACAGATTTAGTTTATAACTTTACCCTAAGGCTTGCCTAAGTGTTGGACAAAGATCCTATAGGCATGGTATCTATTTAATTCAGAAAGCAATGAAATAACAAGGTATAAAATAAACTGGATACGTACTGATTAAAAGGGAAGTCAGGTTATTTAAAAGAAAGGCAAGTTTTAATGAGGGTTATAAGTTCTGCATTTGGTAGCTGATTTTAGCTCTATTCGTGAATCAAGCGATTCAGATTCGGTTAGGAGTTCCTATGATTTCTAGGCGTTGTTGATTTTAAGCCTTTGCAGACATGGTATAAAAAATGCAGAGGATTCATTTTTAAACCTATGAACATGATACCTAGGTGCGAGAATTTGTTTAAGACCTATGAACATGATATCTAGGTGCGAGAATTTGTTTAAGACCTATGAACATGATATCTAGGTGCAGTTGAATGTTTAAGCCCTATGAACATGATATCTAGGTGATATCATGTGCAAAAATTTGTTTAAGACCTATGAACATGATATCAGAAATTTGTTTAAGACCTATGAACATGATATCTAGATGCGATTGAACGTGCAGATTTAGATAATCGTGTAAGCATGATTTCTATATGAATGTAGTAGTCCTATGATCATGATTTCTATATGAATGAAGGATGTACAAAATTCAGAAGGACCTATAGGCGTGATTTCTATATGCATATGCAGAATTCAAAATTCCTATAGACATGGTAATCTACCCTTTTTGCTATACTATAAATTTACCCCAATCCCTTTTT